>NC_088398.1:75562015-75599177 GCF_034236695.1 Oncorhynchus nerka | reverse complement strand
AAAATTGATTGAATGCTGACCTTATGACCTGATGACATGTACAGAATATGTGCCCCCGCCCCGCCCCCCTGTTCGTGTGGTCATGTGTTAGAGGGTGTTTGAACTTTTGGGGCCCATGCCCCCTCCACCCCCCAGTTTTATCTCCCTTATGGTTGTTATCTATGAAGCAGGAATGTCTGGGGCTATAGATAGCGCTGGGGCCTCAGCATTATAAATGTCCAGAACAAGCCATTTTAAGACCTGAATATTAAGCATCTAAAAATATGTCTACAAGGGAATTCTCGGAGTGCTCTGTAGCTCATGTCACGAACCCAACGCCAAAAGCTTGGAGGATATTTTGGTAGAGGCTCCTGAATGTTTTAACGGATTTCTGTGTACAAGCGAGGGCCATATTTCGTACATATTCAACCCGGAGGAATCTACGGTTAAGATATTCACAGACAGCGTGTCCCAACCCTTTTATCGTGCAGAACCCAAGCCTTTTTCTCTAGCGCTAAGGATGCGAGAATGGCTTAAAATAAGGCTAGCTTTGTGTCAAATGGAACGTGCCATGAGTGCTTCAAGGCTGCCAGGATATGCGTTGGAAGAACAAGTCTGTGGACGTCAGGATCTAATGGCCCTGAGAGTCACATCCATGGGGTATACCCCGGACTCCAGAGTGACAATTTTAGCATGTGAACAATTTGACAGGTCAAATGCTACGAAAACGGTCAGTCCATATGTATCCTCCAAAGCATGCAAGGATGTAAAAAAATTTCAAATAATGTTCAGTTTTAAATGGCGCGATTACCACATTTTCCGAACCCTGATGAATAAGCTGGACAGTCTTTTCGAAAATCGTGAACAATTACGGCGATGGCCTAGGTTATCGTTGAGACATACCCCGGAACAACATAGGTTATCGTTGAGACATACACCGGAACAACAACAAGTTCGAAGGCGGATCTTTCCCTGGCAGGAAAGTGGACAGAGCTTCGACGGAGCGCGGAAAAGACTTTGTGATGGGGAATTGGAAACGGATAATGTTCAGGGCTAACAGGACCCCATATATCTGTAAGAAATAGTTCAAATAAATGTTGAATTATAACGTGTGTTAAAATGTAGGTGTTAATTTTTGAAAATGTATACCCCCCCCTTTTCTCTCAAGCTAGGGTCTGGCGCAGACAACAGTAAGATCTGAAAAAAAACATGTATTATTTTATAGTCTATTCCTACATTGGGTATGTTATGAACATTACGTTTTATTAAAGTTTGTAATAATGTACAAAGACCTGCATCCAAGTTTTTTTTTTTTTTTACATAAAACACGTGTGCTGCATGTTTAAATATTATTCAAATGGGTTACTTAATTCAAACATGTCTTAAAGGTTGTACGAAATATTTTGGAATTCAATAAAAGGAATGTTTAAAAACGGTATCTCACCCTTTAACTATGGGAAAAACCTATTTAACAACGTCTTCCAACTCTGTCGCAAAGTAAAATAGAATCAGAGTGTTTGTGTGTGTGTGGGGAGGGGTCTTGAGGCGGAGCAACAGGCGTGTGTGTGTGTGTGTGTGTGTGTGTGTGGTTGGTTGTGTGTGTAACATAAATCCTAAGGTTGGGGGGTCCCAGAACTCTTATCTGTAGAGAACCGTTTGAAACCAAGGTGTGCACTATCATGCATAAGGCATGTCGAGATATCAGCTGAACAGCGGGGGTTAAACATAGATATCTCTAATCTGCGGCCCCCACACACCCCGTTTGCAGACAGAATGTCACGACATCCCCTCCTGTTGTTTGAATTCACAGCCTGTGTTCTCTAAACCAGACATACATGGGTTGGGGTGTAGCATACATCTCTCAAAAAAACTCATTCCGAACTTTTAGATAGTTAGGGACAGAACTATTTTTTTAACGTTGTCAGCATTGCTTTAGCGCAAACATAAAGGCCCGAATATTGAGCTGCACGGACAGATTAAAATAATAATAATAATATTCGGAATAAGGGAATCTCGCATAATGGATATTTCTGGAGGTGAGTAAATGAAAAAAACACATTTTAAGATTTGTTTGAATATTATTGGAATATTAAACCCTAGTTATTTGGGTATTTCAGGCCAAAAGCCCAATATAGGTTAAAAAAAAAAAAAAAAAGTGTAGATATAGCGTATAACTGTTAACATTGTCTAATGGAATCTAGGATCCCCGACATTTACGCAGCTTTTACGCGATTTACCTGATCTGGAACATGATGGGGGTTCGCAGGAGCAAAAGTCTGGCAGACAATCACCAATGGCCTTTTTTCGTTGTAAGTCCTTATAATTAAACACATACCCAAGAAATATTTATATATAAACATTTTAAAAATAGGTTGTACTATTTTTTTAAACTATTTTATGTATTTACAGCCGACATACAGCCCTTTATGATAAAGGATGCGTTATGGACAGCTGACACGCAGGACTTTGATGCAATTCTACCGTTCACTGTGGCCCAAGTACACTGCTCAGAATCAAGCCCACCCGAAAACTACTGTTGGGCCGGAAACTTGCTGCTTCACGAGCCGGCGCTCCAGGGACAAGGTATGGGACCATTATACAGTTTTGTTATTAGTTATCAGCCTTTTTATTAGTTATAGATCTGTTGATAGCCTATGTTAAAACAAGGACAAATAATGTTTTTTTCAGACTGCCCGGAGACAGACCCAGCAGAATCTGAAGCTAGAGGAAAAAGTCACACACACCCCGGTTTGCGATTCGTCACAACAAGCGCCAAAAAAGCCGAGGTATTTTAACTATGTACTGTTAATATATATTATTATAACGGAAAGGTATTTGACATTTGTATGTAGCTAACATATATATTTTTATATCTAATAACGTAATTATGTATGTATTATTTTCATTCAGACTCCGCACCGGCGAAAAACGGCACAGACGACCACATAAATCTAGAGCTGGGGATTCCAGCGCCCGAGCATTCGAATGAAACACCCAAGAGACCTGTTTTTAATGACATGTCAGATGTTGATGACCAGCTATTCTGTGATGCGGCCAACCTTATAGACCCAGTGAATTCTACGGCCTCAATACCTGCAGCCGAACAAGAAAGGTTTTTCACATTATTTTCCAGGGCTTTGAAATCGAGGAATGTTTTGCTATACAAACGACTGGGGGATTTAATTGAGAGACAGTACAGAGACGATATGTTATTCTGGCATAGAACAATTCCACGCATGTTAAACAGCAACCCCATTAAAAAACGCAAATACAGACGCTAAAATCATACATGTAACACCAACCATTACAGAAAGAAAAAAACGAACACTCTTAATTATCCAAAAATGGCAGAACTAACGCAACACGGGGAGACAGTTGAAAGCCTCTTATCCCAGATTCCAGACGAACTCCTAGAAGTTATAAGACGTATGAACGATTCAGGAACGTTAGATGAAAGCATATTAACACAGATTCCAGCCGAACTCTTAGAAATGATTAATCGTATGAACCAGTCAGGGGGGGTTGAGGAAAACATGTTATCCCAGATTCCCGAAGCCCTCATAACCTTAATTAATCGTATGAACGCGAGTCAGACAATTTCGGCCCCGACAACCCCGACAGCGATAGAACAACCCGTAACGCCTAGGTCCGTAGAGTCTGAAACGCCACAAGATGTTTTTGGGGAATTGGACAATTATCTAATAAATCTGGCTGCAGATGTTCATGATAGACGTGTCAGGTTTGTGTACAGGAATAAATTCAACAATACAGAGATTCGACAGTTTTTCAATTTCCTATGTGTGAATCAGAATCTTGACTATGCTGTATTTTACATGATGATAATGGACACTCTGAATGACCTGTTAGAAACAGCAAGAGATTATGGCGAACCTCGTGATGTCTTACAGTTGGAAATATGTGGAGATATACTGAATTATGCAGGCTCTCTTATTTTACCCAATGGCGAAGCAGATCTTGAACAATTTACAGCGCTGTTAGAACGCCTTGTTCAGTCAAATTTAGCCATCATAGCCGATCGAACCCTAGAGCTTGTAGTGCAAATAATACGTCAACCACAGGGGGGCGGTGGGCAGAGAAGGAAGCTTGATAGCCTAATGCAGTCAGAAATCATAAGCAATAAAAGGACCTACCTCATAAACGTTCACAATCCCGATAATAAGCTATGTTTTGCAATAGGCCTAGCGCATTTACTTAACCCCGGATGTACTGATCTGACGGCATTGCAAAAGGCTAGAGAGATCCAAACGGCGGTGGGTCTCGGGATCCATGAAGGCGTGGCATTCTCAGACATTGTCAAATTTGAAAACCTTCTGAATATCAAGATTGTGGTTTTGTACCACAGTAGAGCTAATGCAGCTCTCTTGAAGTTCCAAAACACCCCCAACCGCACCCCCAGATTCTGTACTTTTATGTGCAAAACGAACATTACTATGCCGTTACAAACGTCACGGCGTTCCTAGGGGCAACCTATGTGTGTAGATCCTGCCATACCGGCTACAGCCGAAAGGGGGGGCACTCGTGCCGTTATAACTGTTCTGTATGTCAGGATGCCATTTTTTTTCTTGCCCTATGCAGACCCTAAACTTGACACCATGTGAGGATTGCCATCGCACATGTCGTTCGACCTACTGTTACGATAAACACAAAATTGAAACATGGCACCCTAAGGCCTGTAAATCTGTAAGCATTTGTGCCATTAACAAGAAATGCCCAAAATGTCATTGCAATTACAGCCTTAAAATAGATAGCCCTAAACCACATGTTTGTGGAATCCTACAGTGTCCAATCTGTAAAGGGGGTCTGAAAAGCAGAAATGCTGAAGTGGTTCAAGAAGTGCCACATGAGTGTTATATTCAGCCCTTGGCTGAAGATGAACCTTCAGAGAAATATGTGTTCTATGATTTTGAGACAAATCAACAATCGGGGGATCATTTGCCTATTTTTGTATCTACCACGACATTCACGGGGGAAAAGTGGTCTGCACAAGGATCCAATTGTGCACTACTCTTTCTAAAACATTTTAGAAAACCACAGTACCGAAACTTTACGTTCATAGCGCACAATTGGATCCTTCTGCAGACCACTTTTCCCCCGTGAATGTCATGGTAGATACAAAAATAGGCCAATTAGATTTGCGAGATTCCCTTATTCCGAATATTATTATTATTATTTTAATCTGTCCGTGCAGCTCAATATTCGGGCCTTTATGTTTGCGCTAAAGCAATGCTGACAACGTTAAAAAATAGTTCTGTCCCTAACTATCTAAAAGTTCGGAATGAGTTTTTTTGAGAGATGTATGCTACACCCCAACCCATGTATGTCTGGTTTAGAGAACACAGGCTGTGAATTCAAACAACAGGAGGGGATGTCGTGACATTCTGTCTGCAAACGGGGTGTGTGGGGGCCGCAGATTAGAGATATCTATGTTTAACCCCCGCTGTTCAGCTGATATCTCGACATGCCTTATGCATGATAGTGCACACCTTGGTTTCAAACGGTTCTCTACAGATAAGAGTTCTGGGACCCCCCAACCTTAGGATTTATGTTACACACACAACCAACCACACACACACACACACACACACACACACACGCCTGTTGCTCCGCCTCAAGACCCCTCCCCACACACACACAAACACTCTGATTCTATTTTACTTTGCGACAGAGTTGGAAGACGTTGTTAAATAGGTTTTTCCCATAGTTAAAGGGTGAGATACCGTTTTTAAACATTCCTTTTATTGAATTCCAAAATATTTCGTACAACCTTTAAGACATGTTTGAATTAAGTAACCCATTTGAATAATATTTAAACATGCAGCACACGTGTTTTATGTAAAAATAAAAAAAAACTTGGATGCAGGTCTTTGTACATTATTACAAACTTTAATAAAACGTAATGTTCATAACATACCCAATGTAGGAATAGACTATAAAATAATACATGTTTTTTTTCAGATCTTACAGTTGTCCGCGCCAGACCCTAGCTTGAGAGAAAAGGGGGGGATATACATTTTCAAAAATTGTTGTTCCGGTGTATGTCTCAACGATAACCTAGGCCATCGCCGTAATTGTTCACGATTTTCGAAAAGACTGTCCAGCTTATTCATCAGGGTTCGGAAAATGTGGTAATCGCGCCATTTAAAACTGAACATTATTTGAAAAGATTTTACATCCTTGCATGCTTTGGAGGATACATATGGACTGACCGTTTTCGTAGCATTTGACCTGTCAAATTGTTCACATGCTAAAATTGTCACTCTGGAGTCCGGGGTATACCCCATGGATGTGACTCTCAGGGCCATTAGATCCTGACGTCCACAGACTTGTTCTTCCAACGCATATCCTGGCAGCCTTGAAGCACTCATGGCACGTTCCATTTGACACAAAGCTAGCCTTATTTTAAGCCATTCTCGCATCCTTAGCGCTAGAGAAAAAGGCTCGGGTTCTGCACGATAAAAGGGTTGGGACACGCTGTCTGTGAATATCTTAACCGTAGATTCCTCCGGGTTGAATATGTACGAAATATGGCCCTCGCTTGTACACAGAAATCCGTTAAAACATTCAGGAGCCTCTACCAAAATATCCTCCAAGCTTTTGGCGTTGGGTTCGTGACATGAGCTACAGAGCACTCCGAGAATTCCCCTTGTAGACATATTTTTAGATGCTTAATATTCAGGTCTTAAAAAATGGCTTGTTCTGGACATTTATAATGCTGAGGCCCCAGCGCTATCTATAGCCCCAGACATTCCTGCTTCATAGATAACAACCATAAGGGAGATAAAACTGGGGGGTGGAGGGGGGCATGGGCCCCAAAAGTTCAAACACCCTCTAACACATGACCACACGAACAGGGGGGGGGGGGGCGGGGGCACATATTCTGTACATGTCATCAGGTCATAAGGTCAGCAATCAATCAATTTTGACACATGCCGTATCCTATTACTCTCTTGTATCTCTTCCTGTGCACTCAGCTTTAAAACATTTCTTCAATTTTTGTCACTACTGACCATGACCCAGGAAATGACCAGCGGATCAGGGAACCCCTGCCAAATGTTAACCTAAACTGCTCGGGGCTAGCCAAGGGAAAATGACAGGGAGAGTATGATATTGCAGAGGACTGCTGCCTGGCAAAAAATAAAAATACACACACGCACTGAAGGAATAGGTCTTTTCAGGATAGTGGCCAGAACAAACATCTGCTCCTGATCATCATCGAGTCTCCCTCCACTCCACCACTCATGGTTATCCCACTCCAGTCCCCCTCCACCACTCCTGGTTATCCCACTCCAGTCCCCCTCCACAACTCCTGATCATTTCCAGTGGCATCCTGCCATCTGTCATTACGTTGGCTTGATGGGGGAGGTTTATGGTGGAGGACAAAGACCACTTACAGAATTCAGACAACCTTAGAGAACGTAACGAAATTAGCATCGACTTTCAATGTGAAGGTGACGACCTACATGCAGGAAGGATGAATTTCGACTATACCAGCCAGAATATAGCATGAGCATATAGCATAGCAACTTGGTATGAACTTTGAACACTTATTCACTAAAGTAGTGATACCTCCTAGCCGTCACGTTAGCGCAGCAACTGTAGATGTGGGCTACGAGAGGAAGGGCAGAGTATGTGTTCTACCACAAGACGACAGTACTACAAAGTATCCATTCTACCATCAGACATTCTTCAAAGGACAACTTGGCCTACCATCTACGACCAACCGATCGAAGCGCAGCTCAGAGTAAATATTTATTTCATTTTCCTTTTTCAAATGGGCGGTAATTTAGAATGCATAAGATACTGTACTTATGATAGCATAGCTGCCTACGTCCCAATAGAGACATAGCTTCACCCTTTGTTCCTCAGTCTTCCCGCTCTTTCAATGAAAACCCCACCCTCTTTCTTTGTGTAACCAGCTGTCATATCTGTTCCGTCCACTGAGGACGTTTTCCTTTATGACATAATTTGTAATCAATGTATGATACATTCTGTGTATATGTAATTCTGTGTGATTATTTAGGTATATAGTAAATAAATAATTAAATAAAATGTTGTATTGCTGATTCAACTTGTTAGCCAGTGTTCGTGAAGATAACCAAGAATTTACATCTTTCAGATGAGACTAAATAAGGTGACGATAAAATATTGACTGCTATTGATGTAAAAGATTACTAGGTCTTAAGAGTTTATTAAGAGAACAGCTCTATAAACATTATTTTGTGGTGCCCCGACTTTCTAGTTAACTATTTACCTGATTAACTTAATCAGGTAAAATTAATTACAGAGAAATTATTTTATAGAATAGCATGTCATATCACTTAACCCGGCATAGCCAAAGACATGACACATCCCTAGAGGCATGCCCAACACCCACTCTTTCTCTCTCTCGCTTGCTCTCCTCTGAGCCCAACGAAAAAAACTATCTGTCAGTGATACATCGATGCAACTTTAGGTAAGGCCATTGGCCTTGTGAATGTTGTATCCTTCTCAACCTTGAAGGCGGGCATGATGCTTATACACAAAAGGGTTCTTTGGCTGACCCCACAGATAACCCTTTGAAGAACCCGTTTTGGTTCCAGGTAGAACCCTATTGGGTTCCATGTAGAACCCTTTCCCCAGAGGGTTCTACATGGAACCAAAAAGGTTACTACTATGGGAAGCCTTTTGGAAACACTGTTTCTGAGAGTGTACAGCATTGTTCCCTTTAGGGCTGTGCTTCATGACACTCCTCTCTGACCACAGGGCTCAGTAATCTCTCCTGTCCTATTTACACTCCATACAGATGACTGTAGGAGCACCTGATAACATATATCAAATTTGTACTGTTATTCTTGACACATCCAATTCTTATGACATGATTCAACAAGTTTGACCTATGGTGAAAGGATAACATCCTGGATCTGAATGTCACCAAGACCAAATCACAGACTATAGGAAGCAATCATCAGCTCCGAAAGAAATCCCCATCGGTGACCAGAGCATAGAACAGGTGGAGGAGTGTAAGTGCCTCGGTACAGTAGTTGACAATAAGCTGATGGTCTGGGGTGGTGTGTCACAGCATCATCGGACTGAACTTGTTGTCATTGCAGGCTCATCCTGACATGACCCTCCAGCATGACAATGCCACCAGCCATACTATTCGGTCAGTGCGTGATTTCCTGCAAGACAGGAATGTCAGTGTTCTGCCATGGCCAGCGAAGAGCCCGGATCTCAAACCCATTGAGCACGTCTGGGACCTGTTGGATTGGTGGGTGAGGGCTAGCGCCATTCCCCCAGAAATGTCCAGAAAATTGCAGGTGCCTTGGTGGAAGAGTGGGGTAACATATCACATCAAGAACTGGCAAATCTGGTGCAGTCCATGGGGAGGAGATGCACTGCAGTACTTAACGCAGCTGGTGGCCATACCAGATACTGACTGTTACTTTGATTTTGACCCTCCCCCCTTTGATCAGGGACACATTTTTCAATTTATGTTAGTCACATGTCTGTGGAACTTGTTCACTTTATGTCTCAGTTGTTGAATCTTGTTATGTTCATACAAATATTTACACAAAATAAACGCAGTTGACAGTGAGAGGACGTTTCTTTTTTTGTTTAGTTTATATGCAAAAAAACATATATGGGGGACTGGAAGTGATGCAGACAGTTACATTTGATGGAGGCTACAATCTGCAATATTAAAGCTGATCCACCCCCCTAAAAAAAGATTTAAAAATCTAACAATTAAAAAGGGGGAAAAAATGATCTTGTTGTTACTACTAGAATAACAGAGGTCCATGAATTTCAATCTATCAATCCAGAGCTACAAATCACTGTTAAAACAATACAATTTTCACAGCCAGATGTAAACAAACAACCATTGGTGAATATGTTACTTTGATTTCAACACTGTTATTGGCGGCAGACTAGCTAATAGGCTTGCAAAACAAAATATTCATTTCAATGTTCTCCAGATCTTTACATTCAGATCTCCTGAATTTACTTGATTCGCTATATCAAACTCTCTCTCTGCCCCTATTACTAGGGCTCTATAAAATCTGTGTTGTGGAAAACGTGGACAGAATCACAGAATCCAGACGGAATTCAACCATATTCAAAAATGTAGTGAACTTAACAGGAAATCAACTAAATATATTGAATTTACTAGAAAATGCATGAACTTGCCCAAGATTCTCAAAAGACATTAACAAAACGCATCAGTGAATCGTATTTCCCTTAAACATTCGGAAGAGACACTGAAACACCCAAAAATCTAACGGGACAAAAAGTACGTGAGGATGTTTGTTGGTGGTCTGGAGGTGTGCTGTGCTCTCTGTCCAGACGTCTGAGAATGTAGAATCATTATGAGTAAACTACATATGCTTCTCTGCATCTCTGCTAATCTGGGTATGCAACTGAAAGGAATGTGAGGCTTCTTCAGTACATTTAGTAAATGCTTGCTTTTCTAAAGTCTACCAACCTAGCCAGCAGGCATGTCAGCGAAAATGGTTAGACGAGCTAACTACGCTAACTTGATTAATAGCCTGAAATGACTTCTTGGTAGCTAGTTATGAGGTTGGGAGATTGACAACCTATCTAAAGTCTACTTCATAAAATTACTATGCGTCTAGTATTATAGAGAAACAACAACTCTTTTTTTTTTAAATGACAGGACAAATCTGAGGGGGCAAATGGCCCTGAGCCCCCTATGGGCATGATGCTTCTGGGGGCAACAACACAGGAATGCCCCTGTATTTATGTGCGTGTTTGTCTACCACTTTAAGTAGCTGTTAGCGATAATGCTAATGTAGGTTCCAAAAACCCTTCTCAATTAAATGTTAACTACAAATTAGCCTGTGCCTACCTGGCAGAATCATACTGTTTCATGATTATTTCCATCCAGTGGCCATTTGTTTTGCAAACATCACTAACCAGTCTCTGGCTGGTTCCCAGTTCAATTAAAGGGTAACTATACCCCCCCAAAATTGTAATTTCTTAGATTTTTCCCAGACCTCAAAAGTGGTCTCCTGATGTAGTTGTTGTGGACATCCAATTTTGTGCACCAGAGAGAGGCAGAAAGACAGAGGTAAATCACAATAAGTAAAATAAATGGAGCTAGCTAACGAGCAGATTTACATCAATGATCAGCTAATAGCCCATCCTCTTTTCCCAAATGTTTTACATTTTGAACACCTGCCCCCCTGAAAGGTCTGTGCACGGCCTTGCTTAGTACATTGCCACAGAATTGTCTCATGCTAACCCAAAAGCAGCTATCTAGCTAGAATATTAATAGGCAGGCATTTATTTTAATGTTTCTTTATGTTCTACAATCAACCCAAGTGCAGGTGGAAATCTGCTATCAATGTAACTACCTTGCTCAGTTACATGGCTGCCCATCCACATCGCTCTGACCAATGGATGTTTCTTCTCAACTATGAGTCTGGATTTGGCTCCCTCCCCAAAGATTTCTAGAATGCGAACACACTCTGACCATTCTGATTGGTCCCAAGAAACCAATGGGTTGGGCCAGAGCCTGTGATGACATTATCAACTTTGATACTCTGATCGGTTAGATTTGTTAAAGACCATCCAATCACTGATTCATTTGTTTTGTACAATGTCCCTCATTTCGAATTCACACAAACAACTTATAGGATGGCAATTTCAGACTGAATGTACATAGGTATCGATAGAGCAGAGAAATCCAAATTTTCTTAGGGCACCTTGGATCACTTAATAATCATGACGTTGCTAAAATAGCTGCAGCGGATTTATTTCTGCTTGGGAAGAAGCAACAGGTGTCTCTCATCCATGTAAACATGCCATGGATAGTAGATCTGTAATTACCCAGACCAGGGCAATGGGAGAGAGGTCAAGGGGGCCCAACAACAATATTTCCCCCTCACGAAAGATCTGCCTGTCTGGATGACATCCAGGATCCAGACACCTTCTAGTGTATTGTAATGCACAGTGCCTCAGAGCTGGCTAGGACTGATCGCTCAGAGAATAAAGAACAACATTGCTAGTGAACAGTATGATACTTTCAGTGGGGCATGGGAACCAAAACTCCCCATTGGTCAGAACAAAGGGCACATATACAGCATGTGCTTCATAACATTCGTAAACAATAATATGCTGAACATTCCACAACAGGCGATCAGAGGGCAAAGTGGGCCATTACCATTATTCTTTACATCAGACCTGCCCAACCCTGTTCCTGGAGAGCTACCCTCCTGAAGGTTTTCGCTCCATCTCCAGTAGTAACTAACCTGACTCTAATTAACCTGACACTAACCTGACATCTAATTATTAGAATCAGGTGCGCTAGATTAGAGTTGGTGCGAAAACCTTCAGGATGTTAGCTCTCCATGAGCAGGGTTGACCAGGCCTGCTTTACATCATATGTATTCAATCCTTTCAGATCTACATGAGTGCCTAGGGGGTAGGGGTTAATGGTCAATTTGGGACTGGCTTTTAGCCATCATCCCATTATTGAGCAGCTGTAATGATTTACAGACCCCTGTCAAGTGACAAAGTGACAGTCAGAAAACATCCTTAACAGTCCTGTTCAGAAACAACAACTACCCCCTAGTGTAGGTCTGAAAGAATTGGACTGGTTTAAACAGTTAATTCAACATGACCACAATACCAACAAGCCTATCAAAAGGGCACGCTAGCTTTCAAAACGGTGTAGCTAGCTACTAGTTCCAGCCTCCACTTCTAGATGCCCTTGAGATTCCCCAGTGTCCGTGGGGCCCCGTGCTGCGAGCCAGACTGACTGAAAAGCATGCACAGTCTGTGTGTTACACTCAACAGTTCAAACATCCAACCATGATGAATAGCCTAACCTTGGATGTTAGCCTGCATGGAGAATCCCCCGTTACGCTGTAGTGCTGAAGCTATCTGAATGTGACAAGGCTCTAAGAACACTAGTCTTGAGCATGCCTTGTTTTACTGCCTCCTTGTGCCCTTAAAACACATCTTGAGGTCTGCACAATAAACACTAAAAGGTCCTACCTTCCCTTCTCTCTGGTATGCCAGGGTGTCTTCTTGTTAGCCGGTGAAGTGTGCCGCCACCCTGGCCACAGGTAACCTTGTATTGTATTATTGACTATTAAAAAAAACTCCACATAGGCAGGAGCCTCTCCAGTCAACCACCTTCTGGACAGACCTGTACCAAATGTCAAGCCCGTCACTCTACAGTATCTAGCTGGCTAACAGCTGGTCATAGACTCTAGGGGTTGGGTTTATGACTGAGTATCTGAGAGGGGCAGTATTATGTGAGAGGGATGAACAAAGTATGTGTGTGTGTGTGTGTGTGTGTGTGTGTGTGTGTGTGTGTGTGTGTGTGTGTCCACATGCATATAAGACTGGCATATGAGGAATGCCTTCATCCAAGGAGAAAGCAAAGTGCTCTTTGGCAAGCATAATGAGAGACAGGAATGTAAATACAAATACAAATGTCCACAATGCCAACAAGGAGCAGAACTCTAGAAACATTTTCACTTGTCCAACAGTAATAAAACATGCAAATGTGCCATTTGAATCCATAATAGATACCTGGATCCCTCCTATGTTGTGCTACCATGATATGTCTATCCTGCATGACACCAACATGAAGGGAATTGACAGCTGGAGCCATTCCCATTTCAGCATGTTAGAACAGGCCCCCCTCCTCGGCTAGTCCAACTGAAAGAGTGTGCTCGCATAGGGCTGTTTGTCCATTTTGAGACGCCATAGCCTTACTCAAAATAGTCTGACTTAATCTAAGATAAAAAATCAAAATTTAAAGCATTTCTTGAGTTTTGCCATGGAGATCTTGGTAGCACAATTGTACATTCAGATTAAGACTTTGTTGAAGAATTCTTACTGTTGAGCAATCGACGAAGAGGGGGAGTAGTCTTTGGCTACAGACTTTGGGTTGCCTTGAGAGAAAAATGTTGTGTGCCTGAACAGCGTAAAAAACCCTTGTCGAAGTCCAAAACAGACAAAAACGTCACATTATTATCATTATATACGCACAAACTGTTCCGAACTGTTTCGTCTGGGAAACATGCAGACACCTTTAACCCTTGGACAATCAATACATCTAAAGACATGGTTTAATTAGGCACACATTGATTCCATGTTAGACGATTATTTGGCAAATTACTATGATTAATTGGCCTAGGGTGTTAGGTAGTGTGGATGTGGATTTGTGTGGTACACTAGCAAGTGTGTCAGACAATTGGTAAGCATGAAACATACATTAAGCTGCACCTCTTTTGCCTGGGGGTTCCATAGGAAGGATCTAGTACAGCTTCATACCAGTCTGGAGTATCAGGAGAGTCTAGGGTGGGAATACTGATTTAGGATCAGTTGTGTCTTTTAGATCATAATGTATAAGATTGTATAGACACAGGGGACATTCGCTCGTGTTCATATAGCGTCTCAAAGTGAGAGTGCTGATCCAGGATCACTTGAGCCTTTGATGTCTCTGCCTTGCCGGTTCCCCTCTTTCCACTGGGGTTTTCTTCCTCAAACCCTATTACAGGGGCTGAGTCACTGGTTTACTGGTGCTCTTAAATGCCGTCCCTAGGAGAGGTGCGTCACTTGAGTAGGAAGAATCACTGATGTGATCTTCCTGTCTGGGTTGGCGCTCCCCTCGGGTTCGTGCCGTGGGGAAGATCTTCGTGGGCTATACTCGGCCTTGTCTCAGAATAGTAAGTTGGTGGTTGAAGATATCCCTCTAGTGGTGTGGGGGCTGTGCTTTGGCAAAGTGGGTGGGGTTATATCCTGCCTGTTTGGCCCTGTCTGGGGTATCGTCGGACGGTGCCACAGTGTCTCCCGACCCCTCCTGTCTCAGCCTCCAGTATTTATGCTGCAATAGTTTATGTGTCGGGGGACGAAGGTCAGTCTGTTAAGTCTGGAGTATTTCTCCTGTCTTATCCAGTGTCCTATGAGAATTTAAGTATGATCTCTCTAATTCTCTAGTAGGACTTGATCCTTAGGACCATGCCTCAGGACTACCTGGCCTGATGACTCCTTGCTGTCCCCAGTCCACCTGGTCGTGCTGCTGCTCCAGTTTCAACTGTTCTGCCTGAGGCTATGGAACACTGACCTGTTCACCGGACGTGCTACCCTGTCCCAGACCTGCTGTTTTCAACTCTCTAGAGACAGCAGGTGCGGTAGAGATACTCTGAATGATCGGCTATGAAAAGCCAACTGACATTTACTCCTGAGGTGCTGACCTGTTGCACCCTCGACAACCACTGTGAGTATTATTATCTGACCCTGCTGGTAATCTATGAACATTTGAACATTTTGGCCATGTTCTGTTATAATCTCCACCGGGTACAGGCAGAAGAGGACTGGCCACCCCACATAGCCTGGTTCCTCTCTAGGTTTCTTCCTAGGTTCTGGCCTTTCTAGGGAGTTTTTCCTAGCCACCATGCTTCTACACCTGCATTGCTTGCTGTTTGGGGTTTTAGGCTGCGTTTCTGTACAGCACTTTGTGACATCAGCTGAGGTAAGAAGGGCTTTATAAATACATTTGATTGATTGATATAATGAATACGTTTCAACTTTATACATGTATATGTTCTTCACATACACAGATGTAAAACAGTATAGTGAAATCCTTACCTGGAGAGCTCTTTCCCAACAATACAATGGTAAGAATGATAATACTATACAATGAGTATACAAAAACAATCTATGGACAGCAGTGTAATGGAGTAATGTATCTAATCAATAATCACTTCAGCAGCAGATTAAGTTGTGTCTGAGTGGGTAGAGACCTGTGGATGGGAATAGAGTAAGTGTGGATAGGCTGTGGGAGAGGGAGAGCATAGTTGTTAGCCATTTAACAGTCTTATGACCAGGGGATAAGAGTCTGTTTATCTGAGCCTTAATATTGTTGCACTGGTACCGGCCTACCGGACAGGAGCAGGGAGAACAGTCCATGTCTCGGCTGGCTGGAGTCTTTGGACATTTTTCGGACCTTTCTCAGACCGCCTGGCATGAACGTCCTGGATGGCTGAATAAGATCATATGGACACTTGAAAAATACTGCACTCACACTCTGAGATGCTTGAGGAATACAAGCCAAGGTCCCCCATGTCTATGAAATCTCATACATTATGATCTAAAATACAAAACTGATCCTAGATAAGTTTTCCCACTCTGAAATGCAGGTCCCGGTTAAAAAGTACTAAAAGTTGTCATTACATTGTGATAATGGCCACTGTAAGTCAGTATTCAGGCTAACACAAAGTAAGCCTGACAAAAACGGTGCCAGACGTTCAGCTGAGAATGCTGATCTGTCATTCAATGGGCACTTCAATGGTAGGCAAGCCGATAACACAGCTCACTTGAGGCGATATCGCCCCACTCTAGTGAAACTATTAGCCGTCCTATCTGCTGATGTATGTGTCTATGTTTAGAGACTAGTGGGCTGCTGCAGAGACACTAGGATGGTTCACATTATAGAAAAACGGCCTCAAACAGACAGTGTTATGGTGGAGAAGACCTGGATCCGTTCAATTAGGTAGAACATTTAAAAAAAAACATTTTGGTTCAACTACCTGAGCAGTCTCACAGCCATTTGAAATCATTGACTGTTACAGAGATGGTGCATGTGATCTAGGCTGGGCAAAAGGCCAGCAGGCCAGGAATTAAAATAGCTACAAAATGCTGCTTTCCTCAATATATAGGCTTAGCTGGTTGAAGCTAAAGACTCTGATACAGACAAATATGTGAGCTTATTGTTACTTATTCAGAATTCAAGACACACTTAACCAGCATGGCTACCACAGCATTCTGCAGCGATACGCCATCCCAATTGGTTTGCGCATATTGGGACTAACATTTGTTTTTCAACAGGACAATGACCCAAAACACACCTCCAGGCTGTGTAAGGGCTATTTGACCAAGAAGGAAAGTGATTGAGTGCTGCATCAGATGACCTGGCCTCCACAATCACCCGACCTCAACCCAATTGAGATCATTTGGGATGAGTTGGACCGCAGAGTAAAGGAAAAGTAAACAACAAGTGCTCTGCATATGTGGGAACTCCTTCAAGACTGTTGGAAAAGCATTCCTCATGAAGCTGGTTGAGAGAATGCCAAGAGTGTGCAAAGGGTGGCTACTTTGAAGAATCTCAAATATATTTTGATTTGTTTAACACTTTTTTGTTTACTACATGATTCCATATGTGTTATTTCATAGTTTTGATGTCTTCACTATTATTCTACAATGTAGAAAATAGTGCAAATAAAGAAAACCCTTTGAATGAGTAGTTGAGTCCACACTTTTGACTGGTACATCTTCCGTCAAGATAGAACTGCCAAAGGGGGAGGAGTCGCAGTCTACTGCAGAGATAGCCTGCAAAGTAATGTCATACTTTCCAGGTCCATACCCAAACAGTTCGAACTACTAATTCTGAAAATTACTCTCTCCAGAAATAAGTCTCTCACTGTTGCCGCCTGCTACCGACCCCCCTCAGCTCCCAGCTGTGCCCTGGACACCATTTGTGAATTGATTGCCCCCCATCTAGCTTCTGAGTTTGTTCTGTTAGGTGACCTAAACTGGGATATTCTTAACACCCCGGCAGTCCTACAATCTAAGCTAGATGCCCTCAATCTCACACAAATCATCAAGGAACCCACCAGGTACAACCCTAACTCTGTAAGCAAGGGCACCCTCATAGACGTCATCCTGACCAACTGGCCCTCCAAATACACCTCCGCTGTCTTCAACCAGGATCTCAGCGACCACTGCCTCATTGCCTGTATCCGCTACGGTGCCGCAGTCAAACGACCACCCCTCATCACTGTCAAACGCTCCCTAAAACACTTCTGTGAGCAGGCCTTTCTAATCGACCTGGCCCGGGTATCCTGGAAGGATATTGACCTCATCCCGTCAGTTGAGGATGCCTGGTCATTCTTTAAGAGTAACTTCCTCACCATATTAGATAAGCATGCTCCGTTCAAAAAATGCAGAACTAAGAACAGATACAGCCCTTGGTTCACTCCAGACCTGACTGCCCTCGACCAGCACAAAAACATCCTGTGGCGGACTGCAATAGCATCGAACAGTCCCCGCGATATGCAACTGTTCAGGGAAGTCAGGAACCAATACACGCAGTCAGTCAGGAAAGCTAAGGCCAGCTTCTTCAGGCAGAAGTTTGCATCCTGTAGCTCCAACTCCAAAAAGTTCTGGGACACTGTGAAGTCCATGGAGAACAAGAGCACCTCCTCCCAGCTGCCCACTGCACTGAGGCTAGGGAACACGGTCACCACCGACAAATCCATGATTATCGAAAACTTCAACAAGCATTTCTCAACGGCTGGCCATGCCTTCCGCCTGGCTACTCCTACCTCGGCCAACAGCTCCGGCCCCCGCAGCTCCTCGCCCAAGCCTCTCCAGGTTCTCCTTTACCCAAATCCAGATAGCAGATGTTCTGAAAGAGCTGCAAAACCTGGACCCGTATAAATCAGCTGTGCTTGACAATCTGGACCCTCTATTTCTGAAACTATCCGCCGCCATTGTCGCAACCCCTATTACCAGCCTGTTCAACCTCTCTTTCATATCGTCTGAGATCCCCAAGGATTGGAAAGCTGCCGCAGTCATCCCCTCTTCAAAGGGGGAGACACCCTGGACCCAAACTGTTACAGACCTATATCCATTCTGCCCTGCCTATCTAAGGTCTTGAAAGCCAAGTCAACAAACAGGTCACTGACCATCTCGAATCCCACCGTACCTTCTCCGCTATGCAATCTGGTTTCCGAGCCGGTCACGGGTGCACCTCAGCCACACTCAAGGTACTAAACGACATCATAACCGCCATCGATAAAATACAGTACTGTGCAGCCGTCTTCATCGACCTTGCCAAGGCTTTCGACTCTGTCAATCACCATATTCTTATCGGCAGACTCAGTAGCCTCGGCTTTTCGGATGACTGCCTTGCCTGGCTCACCAATTACTTTGCAGACAGAGTTCAGTGTGTCAAATCGGAGGGCATGTTGTCCGGTCCTCTGGCAGTCTCTATGGGGGTGCCACAGGGTTCAATTCTCGGGCCGACTCTTTTCTCTGTGTATATCAATGATGTTGCTCTTGCTGCGGGCGATTCCCTGATCCACCTCTACGCAGACGACACCATTCTATACACTTTCGGCCCGTCATTGGACACTGTGCTATCTAACCTCCAATCGAGCTTCAATGCCATACAACACTCCTTCCGTGGCCTCCAACTGCTCTTAAACGCTAGTAAAACCAAATGCATGCTTTTCAACCGATCGCTGCCTGCACCCGCTTGCCCGACTAGCATCACCACACTGGATGGTTCCGACCTTGAATATGTGGACACCTATAAGTACCTAGGTGTCTGGCTAGACTGCAAACTCTCCTTCCAGACCCATATCAAACATCTCCAATCGAAAATCAAATCAAGAGTCAGCTTTCTATTCCGCAACAAAGCCTCCTTCACTCACGCTGCCAAGCTTACCTAGTAAAACTGACTATCCTACCGATCCTCGACTTCGGCGATGTCATCTACAAAATGGCTTCCAACACTCTTCTCAGCAAACTGGATGCAGTTTATCACAGTGCCATCCGTTTTGTCACTAAAGCACCTTATACTACCCACCACTGCGACTTGTATGCTCTAGTCGGCTGGCCCTCGCTACATATTCGCCGCCAGACCCACTGGCTCAGGTCATCTACAAGGCCATGCTAGGCAAAGCTCCGCCTTATCTCAGCTCACTGGTCACGATGGCAACACCCATCCGTAGCACGCGCTCCAGCAGGTGTATCTCATTGAGCATCCCCAAAGCCAACACCTCATTCGGCCGCCTTTCGTTCCAGTACTCTGCTGCCTGCGACTGGAACGATTTGCAAAAATCGCTGAAGTTGGAGACTTTTATCTCCCTCACCAACTTCAAACATCAGCTATCTGAGCAGCTAACCGATCGCTGCAGCTGTACATAATCTATTGGTAAATAGCCCACCCATTTTCACCTACCTCATCCCCACAGTTTTTATTTATTTACCTTTCTGCTCTTTTGCACACAAATATCTCTACCTGTACATGATCATCTGATCATTTATCACTCCAGTGTTAATCTGCAATATTGTAATTATTCGCCTACCTCCTCATGCCTTTTGCACACATTGTATATAGACTCCCCTTTTTTTCTCTACTGTGTTATTGACTTGTTAATTGTTTACTCAAATCAAATCAAATTTTATTTGTCACATACACATGGTTAGCAGATGTTAATGCGAGTGTAGCGAAATGCTTGTGCTTCTAGTTCCGACAATGCAGTGATAACCAACAAGTAATCTAACTAACAATTCCAAAACTACTGTCTTATACACAGTGTAAGGGGATAAAGAATATGTACATAAGGATATATGAATGAGTGATGGTACAGAGCAGCATACAGTAGATGGTATCGAGTACAGTATATACATATGAGATGAGTATGTAGACAAAGTAAACAAAGTGGCATAGTTAAAGTGGCTAGTGACATAAGAATGCAGTCGATGATCTAGAGTACAGTATATACATATGCATATGAGATGAATAATGTAGGGTAAGTAACATTATATAAGGTAGCATTGTTTAAAGTGGCTAGTGATATATTTACATAATTTCCCATCAATTCCCATAATTAAAGTGGCTGGAGTTGGGTCAGTGTCAATGACAGTGTGTTGGCAGCAGTCATTCAATGTTAATGGTGGCTGTTTAACAGTCTGATGGCCTTGAGGTAGAAGCTGTTTTTCAGTCTCTCGGTCCCAGCTTTGATGCACCTGTACTGACCTCGCCTTCTGGATGATAGCGGGGTGAACAGGCAGTGGTTCGGGTGGTTGATGTCCTTGATGATCTTTATGGCCTTCCTGTAACATCGGGTGGTGTAGGTGTCCTGGAGGGCAGGTAGTTTGCCCCGGTGATGCGTTGTGCAGACCTCACTACCCTCTGGAGAGCCTTACGGTTGAGGGCAGAGCAGTTGCCGTACCAGGCGGTGATACAGCCCGCCAGGATGCTCTCGATTGTGCATCTGTAGAAGTTTGTGAGTGCTTTTGGTGACAAGCCGAATTTCTTCAGCCTCCTGAGGTTGAAGAGGCGCTGCTGCGCCTTCTTCACGACGCTGTCAGAGTGAGTGGACCAATTCAGTTTGTCTGTGATGTGTATGCCGAGGAACTTAAAACTTGCTACCCTCTCCACTACTGATCCATCGATGTGGATAGGGGGTGTTCCCTCTGCTGTTTCCTGAAGTCCACAATCATCTCCTTAGTTTTGTTGACGTTGAGTGTGAGGTTATTTTCCTGACACCACACTCGAGGGCCCTCACCTCCTCCCTGTAGGCCGTCTCGTCGTTGTTGGTAATCAAGCCTACCACTGTTGTGTCGTCCGCAAACTTGATGATTGAGTTGGAGCGTGCATGGCCACGCAGTCGTGGGTGAACAGGGAGTACAGGAGAGGGCTCAGAACGCACCCTTGTGGGGCCCCCGTGTTGAGGATCAGCGGGGAGGAGATGTTGTTGCCTACCCTCACCACCTGGGGCGGCCCGTCAGGAAGTCCAGTACCCAGTTGCACAGGGCGGGGTCGAGACCCAGGGTCTCGAGCTTGATGACGAGCTTGGAGGGTACTATGGTGTTGAATGCCGAGCTGTAGTCGATGAACAGCATTCTCACATAGGTATTCCTCTTGTCCAGGTGGGTTAGGGCAGTGTGCAGTGTGGTTGAGATTGCATCGTCTGTGGACCTATTTGGGCGGTAAGCAAATTGGAGTGGGTCTAGGGTGTCAGGTAGGGTGGAGGTGATATGGTCCTTGACTAGTCTCTCAAAGCACTTCATGATGACGGAAGTGAGTGCTACGGGGCGGTAGTCGTTTAGCTCAGTTACCTTAGCTTTCTTGGGAACAGGAACAATGGTGGCCCTCTTGAAGCATGTGGGAACAGCAGACTGGTATAGGGATTGATTGAATATGTCCGTAAACACACTGGCCAGCTGGTCTGCGCATGCTCTGAGGGCGCGGCTGGGGATGCCGTCTGGGCCTGCAGCCTTGCGAGGGTTAACACGTTTAAATGTCTTACTCACCTTGGCTGCAGTGAAGGAGAGACCGCATGTTTTCGTTGCAGGCCGTGTCAGTGGCACTGTATTGTACTCCATGTGTAACTCTGTGTTGTCTGTTCACTCTGCTATGCTTTATCTTGGCCAGGTCGCAGTTGCAAATGAGAACCTGTTCTCAACTAGCCTACCTGGTTAAATAAAGGTGAAATTAATTTTTTTTTTTTTTATTTAAAAAATCTCTTAGGCTACTGTACAGTATATATCCTTATTGCCTAAATACAGTATCATTCTATTTTTTTATTGTACCTTTCTTTAACTAGGCAAGTCAGTTAAGAACTAAATCTTATTTACAATGACAGCCTACCCCGGGCAAACCCTAACGACTCTGGGCCAATTGTGCACCACCCTATGGGTATAATTGTGATGCTGTTCAACTGCATGTATGTTAATTGATAAACATACTATATTGACATAGAAAACTCATAATACCGAGGCCATGTGGTTTTCAACTAAATTCACTGCCCACCTCCCATTCTGCAGAACCAATAGGCTTGTGGAATGAAGTCATGCACCTGATGTCAATTTATCCTCTGCTATCCTACCATCAATTTCATGGCATGAGCCATAAAACAGAATAGCGAAGGCTGCATGGCATGAACAGATAGAAATTGGGGGAATAATTCAAGCGTTTTGTATTGATGGAAATATTACTAAGAATATTAGTAATAAGATTAAACTATTTTCGGTTAAACTATTTTCATATAAATCCGAATTTGCCCAATAATAACGTGATGGGATGTGCTTTCATTCAACAAATCACAGTCCTTTGTTCTATGCAAATTAGCATTCTTATCTGCATGTTGATATAGTGGCCGAAGTCATTGTCATAACGGTTTACCTTATAAGGTGGCAGAAAAGCACCGTTAAACTAATGACTCAAATATAAAACCGTCAAATGCAGCGCCAAGCCGCCTCCGTAGCAACCCATGATTCACCTGCATCGACACAGTGAATATCTTGCGATACACAGCGCTATCACCCGTCTGTAGCCTATGGATAACCTGCGTGGACCCTTAATGTTCGTTTACAAGGCTGCATGTCATCATCACGTCCTTTATTCCAGGTTAATATTAACCGTAAATAGGCTACTTTGATGACTGGATAAACGTAGTTCTGGGTGCTTGGGAGAAGCGGCGGCGACTCCTACCAATTTCCTTGAGTCAAGACGATGGCTAGTGGTCTTTATTGTTCTTTCCGAATAGCATAGCAACATTGTATGTATTTTTTTATATGGTCTTGGTCTGAACGTTTTTTCAATCGGATTTGACCGCTTACCTGTGCGTTTGGAGAGCTGTCCAGTTGGAAACCGGAGGAAAGGCTTGCAGTCAAATTGGGGAGCAATCGCGATGATGCTTCATATTGAAAACGCGCTGCTAGTATGTAGCCAGCTACCTAACAGAATGATGCTTTAACCACGTGACCAATGAAAGCAACCTTCCCCAAGCATCTGGGCCAAAACAGAATAGTCCACTTCTAGTAATAGTAGTAAAATCATTATTTTGTGAATATCGCTAGCTGCAACAGAATACCATTGTGGATACCATTTTTATGGTTCTGTGTCCAGTGTGAAATAAGTTAGAAGTAGTTTCACAAGCCAATGCCAACAAACTCAATGACCGGACGTTTGCAGGAACAGATAGCAGGTTAGCTGTTCCTGTTCATCCGAATCTGGGGGAGTAGATAAAGGGCTTCATTGCAAAGTCTCGGACTATCCCTTTAATATGGAGCAGAAACAGTCATTGGAGCTAATTACAGGGGGTTTTCTGTATAGGAAAATTCTTAGGTGGGCCTTCTAAGTGGCAATTTTTGGGATGAAAAAAACAGTTTGTCAACTTAAAAAGCATGCAGAAAAGATGTTGAACGAAATATATTTTAAATAATACGATATTTGACAACTAATAGTCAAATTAAAGCTAGACAGTCAGGGAATCGAAAATCCATAACATGCATTTAATTACTTCATAACTGCAAAATTGTCTCTCAGCTCCATGCCAAACTGTGTAGAATTGCTGGAAATGTATGCTACCAAGATAGCTTTCTAGCTAATAGACTATGTTAGAGTTAATACTTTGTCTTCCAATGCAAACACATTGCGTGGCTGGTTTGCCTGGGTGGAGGTCCCTGGGCAGAGCTGCTCATGTACAGAGACTAACAGTACGCCTTCATCTCTGTTTTTCCTTCAGCTTTTCACACATTTTAAAAAGCTAATTGATGAGACTTAATTATATTAATTATAATTATATTAATTATAAGTAATTATATGAATTGGTATAAGGTCTGGTAAGGACTGTTATGTAGCATGTTTGAATCTATAAGATATTGATTTCTACTTTATCATAGCTGCCTGTAATTATCATGTAAGACTACAGTGTAAAATAGAAAATGCATATTTTTTACACAGAGGTCTGTGTAAAAGTACATAGGGTTTACGGTTTAGAGGTCGACTTGGATTTGGGCCAGAATGTAGAGTAGAGAGGCAGGGCAGGCTGTTTCAGAGTTAGCAATACACACTTTGCTCACTAGGTGGGATACTGAGACCAGATATAAAAAAGTAGTTAAGTTATTTCACAATTCTGAGGCAAATGCCAAACATTCTATAACATGTTTAACTAGTCACATAAAATAAAAACTTCAAGAACTTTCTTTCAATACTGAAATAATGTGAAATGAACAACCACCAAACCAGGCAAAAACAAACAGGATAGGATTCTTTAAGGAGTGTTAAGCCAACAGATGAAGAGACTACATTTCCCTCTTTATCAATGAAACTATCGATTTCATTTATTTTCATGTTCTTCCATTTGCAGACAGCAAGTTGTGACCCAGGATCCTGGAATGTCAACGCCTAGATGGAGGCCATGGTGTCGGCCTAATTATAAACAGGGGGAGGAGGGGGACTCCATCACTGTGACGGGTGGAAATCTGGAAGACAGATTGTCTGAAGTTGCTGAAGTGTGTCACTGCTACAAACAGAGCCAAGATGGAGGAGCAGGCTAGGAGAAAAGGCTCTACCAGGGTCGTGTTCAATAGGGCACACCATAGAACACACCGTTGCGAAACGTTTTGGGAACAGAAAACTCAAATGTGTGTTTCTTATTGGAAGAGTTCAGGAGCTTTCACTTCAAACCATTTTCTTCCTACTGGACAACACCCATGGCAAGACTGCGTAAAAACAAAGATAGAGTCCACTTTTTTCATCAGTTAATTAAAGGTTAATAAAAGCTCATGTTGAATTTTATTCTTGTTCCCTTGTGGAAAATAAAATGGCAGTGAGGTTGAATCCAGTTCCAGACTGGCACCTAGAATGTGGTTTTAAACACAAATCCACAAGACTTCTGGATAAATGTTGACACTCCATCCCCCCTGTCTTGCGACGCCAGCCAAGTGAAGCTATGACGAGAGCCGTTTTCAAACAAAACGTTCCTAGCAGCGTCAAACGACACAGGGGTGGGGGTTGGGGAATAGTTGTGGAAGAATCCTATTGGTATTCACCAAGTGCCTTACATGGGTGATACAATATACAATATAAGGTACAATATCAAGTTTGGAGGAGCCGTTATAGTACAAACATCAAACATACTGTATTGTAGATATATACTGTAGATTACGTATACATTTTTAATTTATGCCTTGGCTTTTAATTTTACAATGTTCCTCAGCTTTGGTAGCCTTTCATGCAAACCTTAACCAATGCTAAAGGTACACACAATTAAAGTTGAGTTTCATTTCATAGGAAAGTGTAAACACTCCAGAAGTGATCAGCATGAACAATTTGTCCAGTCCACAGACAGTCCCCCCCCCTACATAGTCATTCAGATGGTCTTTCTCAGTAGTCCTGTGGGCTATAAGTATCCGTTGTCTCCCAGTCTCCTAGATAGTGGCCTAGGCATTGTGGTTGTGCCCTAGGGGCTAGGCTGTTTCTTCAGTGATTAGAGACCTAGCTCCCATAGGAGAGCACTGCTTAAAGACCACTGGGAAGACTAGTGTAGAGAACTGTTAAGAGGAGAGCACTGCTTGAAGACCACTGGGAAGACTAGTGTAGAGAACTGTTAAGAGGAGAGCACTGCTTGAAGACTTAGTTCTTCCTGGCATATTGTCAAATCGAGCAGGATATGTAAACAAGGGATATTTCAGACCGGTTTGCACCAAAGAAGACACATTTCACCTTTTTAATGTGACTGATAAAGAATCTGAATCTGACTAGTGACTATATGAATCAAGCCCACAGAAAGTGAAGAGATGACCCTGCAGAGTCTCAGACATGACCACAGAGCGCCTTTGTGCCCTCATGAAATGCATCTATTGTGCAATGAGTACTGCCTCGAACAATTAGCTGAAGCACTATCTCCAAATACTGAATACTGTGGCTTCAGTGTAAAGAATCTCTGCTGCTTCCTGGGAGAATTGTGAAAGAACAACGTACAGTATGTGCCCGTTTTTGTTTGTCTGTTATGCAGCTTTTCTCATTTTAAAATGTACATAGATATTTGTTTTAAAATATAAAACTGCAAAAATTCAATGAAAGAAATGATCGATTTCAAACTAGTGGGCAAACTCAGATATGTTCAAAATAAAACACTTTCTCAAAAAGTGTAAATTCTTTTGAAAAATGGAATCGTATTAAACATGCTGTCTTTTAATGCAAAGATTGTTGCTTTTTTAGCGTTTTTCTTCAGAGTATAACGCAGCACATGTGCTGGAACAGAACATACAGCGAGGCCAAGGCAGACATTTTGAAAGAAAGTTGGCAGGAGAAAAGCTGCAAATGTGCAGATGATGAAAAACATGGCCCTTGAGATCCCAGTTCACGGGAACTAAATATTTAAAAGAACAGTTCTGGGGCAGAAGATGAATGCATTGTTGAAGCAGTTGAATCGTACATGTACGTATGTTAGGAGATGGAACAATGATCATTTTCCTATGTATGGTAAGTAACTGAACTTACTTATCACAATATATTAATAGATTGACTTCGTGGAATCAAAAGTTTAAATCCGAATGTGTAAACTTGAAGCCAATCCAAACGTACAAGTACACAAGAGCACACACACAAACGCAGTAGGTGGAGTCAGATTTTAGTTTTGTTTTAGAGAAGGATAGCCATTTGAGGAGAGAGGAACAACCAAGGTTTCCTTCCAAAAAACCCTGTCTGAAAATTGCACAATTATATCATATTTCCAACAGTGCCTTGCACATTTAAGTATAGTAATTGAGACCTTGTTGACTAGAGAAGCCCAAACAAATACTTAAGAAGCTCCGTAACAATAGGGACAGACTTAAACAGACAGAGAAGACGGTTCAACCAGCCGCTCAAAGCAGGGAGCTGAACAGTAGAGGAACCGCAAACAAGACATCCGACTTCACAAACAACATCTGCACAGCCTCCACACCCACAAAGACCCCAAGGAGTAGATACATTTCAGGAGTCCTAGTAACACTCTGGAACAGAATGTACTCTGTTCTTTTCTGGCCTGAGCTTCCTACAAGAGAGAAGATTGAAGACTGGTTCTGGTCATTGAATCCCGACAGCCATGATAGCAAACTACAGAAATGGAGCCTGGAACATAGCCAACCTTATGGAAACTGAAAGCAACTTATTTTCACTTGTAATTTATGCAAACCTACTTGGGTACTGGATCTGTCTTTGATCAAGATTGGAACCCACTGGGCACTGACGTCAGTTCAATGTCTAGTTTTGATTTAAAATTGGTTGCTTTGTCAACCAACATCAATTCAACGTGAAATCAACAAAAACATTTCCGTCATTGGATTTAGGTTAAAGTTGTGTGAAAACAAGATGTAATTCCCTTACGTTGATGACTTTTTCAAATCCAATCAGTTTTCCACATTGATTCAAAGTCATCACATTGAATGATTTGGTTGAAATAACATGGAAACAATGTTGATTCAAACTGTTTTTGTCCAGTGGGACATCGTCTTAAAGAAGACACAGGAAATAACAAATTATTCACATTGGCTGCAAGTACCAAAAGGTGCTAGATAATACCAAAAGGTGCTACATAATACCAAAAGGTGCTACATAATACCAAAACAGAGTCAGTTGTTAAAAAAAGCAACCCCAGCATGAGGGGGGGCATGTGAGCCATATATCAAGGTGTCAGTCTTATTGTGGCCTGACATATCCCTAGTTCTCTTTAACGAGATGGCAGTATAAGGCCCTGACTGCTGGGTAAACAGATTCCCAGACATGTCTACACAGAGGAAAACTGGGACATGGAGCAAGAAGGACCTGGATAAACACTGGCAAACTGCACTAATTCTAACAGGTATTCATTCTGGCACGTATTCAGTTGGCACCATGAGAAAATAAATAAGAAAATAGAATTGAACGGGGAGGAACTACCTCAAGTTTCAAGTTTAACTTTCTTCAAGTTTCAAGTTTTTATTAGTCCGTGTGTATCAGACCATCTCAATAATATATCATGAGGAAATGTATGGTTTCTAAATTATTTTCTCAAAGTCGCTACTGACTTTCTGTGTCTTTAAACTACACGGTACTACTAAATTCTTCATGTTTTGATTGGATTCTGCCAATTATGCTTTTGGTTGAACATGTCCTTAGAGGCCGTGGTTTGTGAAGGGGAAAAACTGCAAAGTTGCGCAAGACTTGTAAGGAGAACGGAGCAATAACTCCTCTCATTCTCTCTCTCTCTCCTCTCTCTTCTTAACAAACCCTCAATTATGTGAGCTAACTTGTAACAACTAAAGAAGTACAGTCACATTTAACATGGTAAATTCATGAGCACATATAATGTTGCCCCATGATAAAGGGGGACATGACAGAAAAAGTAAAGCACTAATCTCAAGAAAAGTACATTTTAATGGCGTCACCATTAATTTATGTTAATTCGGAGTGTAGAATGACCTTCTTGATCCAAATCAGTCAGGTTTCAAGACTAGTCATTCAACTGAGACTGCTCTTCTCTGTATCGCGGAGGCGCTCCGCACTGCTAAAGCTAACTCTCTCTCCTCTGCTCTCATCCTTCTAGACCTATCGGCTGCCTTCGATACTGTGAACCATCAGATCCTACCTCTCCACCCTCTCCGAAGTTCTGTTGGGCATCTCCGGCGCAGAGTCTCCATGTTTGGATTGCATCCTACCTGACAGGTCGCTCCTACCAGGTGGTGTGGCGAGAATCCGTCTCCACACCACGTGCTCTCACCACTGGTGTCCCCAGGGCTCTGTTCAAAGGCCCTCTCCTAAGAAGAAATTCTCGATTAGACAAACAAAGTCACTTACATTTAAGTCATTTGCGGCAGTGCGCTCTTATCCAGAAGCGTACTTACAAATATGGTGCATTCACCTTAAACTTGACCTCCAGTGGAACAGTAGTGCAGCTAAATCTTTTCAGGGGAGATTTTAGTTTTGGGGTGCCATTTGAGGGATTACTTTATCCTATCCTAGGTATTCCTTAAAGAGGTGGGGTTTCAGGTGTCTCCGGAAGGTGGTGATTGACTCAGCTGTCCTGGCGTCGTGAGGGCAAACAAGTTTGTTCCACCATCTGCACAGGCCACACCCACAAAGACCCGAACAGATTTTGACTGGGCTGAACGGGAACTGTTCTTTTTACTTCCTCAGTGGTAGACTGGTTCTGGTCATTGAATCCCGACAGCATGGCCAGAAAGAGTGGATGAACGCATTTGCCCTTGTTTGGGTGTACTGGGCCTGATCAGAGCCTGGAGGTAGTTCAATGTCTAGTTTTGGTGCCGTTCCCCTCACAGCTCCGAAATCAACAAAAACAGCACCATGGTCTTGTTAAAGCGGATGAAAACAAGATGTAATTCAACTGGAAGCCAGTGGAGGGATTCGGAGGAGCATTGAATGACGTGAAGAGAACTTGGGAAGGTTGAAAACTGTTTTTGTCCAGTGGGACATCGGCGTTCTGGATAACAAGTTATTCACAGGGGTTTAATGGCACAGGCAAAAGGAGCCCAGCCAACAACAGAGTCAGTTGCAGTAATCCAGAGGGGGAGATGACAAGTGTCCTGGATTGGGCCTGACGCCTAGCTTCCTGTGATGGCAGGACTGCTGGGTAAACTCTGCTGGGATGTTGATAAACATGAACCTACAGGATTCGGGCCACCGCCTTGATGTTAGCTGACGACAGGGTGTTGTCCAGGATCACGCCAAGGTTCTTAGCGCTCTGGGAGGAGGACACAATAGTTGTCAACCGTGATGGCGAGATCATTTTCGGGCAGTCCTTCCCCGGGACTTTCTGTGCAGCTCCGTCTTACTAAAGGTTCATGTTTTGAGGTGGTGATCCGTCATCCACACGGATATGTCTGCCAGACATGCAGTGATGCGAAGGGGCCACCTGGTCATCAGAAGGGGGAAAGGAGAATAATTAATTGTGTGTCGTCTGCTTAGCAAACCATGTGAGGTTATGACAGAGCCAAGTGACTTGTAACAACTAAAGAAGTACAGTCACAGAGCCCTGGGGTAAACCATGAGCACATTAATGTTGCCCCTGATAAAGGGGGACTGTCAGGTAAGCACTAATCTCAAGCGTAATGGCGTCACCATTAATTTATGTTAACTCGGAGTAGAGAGAGAGGATCTGATGGTTCAAATCAGTCAGCAAGACTAGTCTTCAACTGAGATGCTCTTCTCTGTATCGCGGAGGCGCTCCGCACTGCTAAGAGCAGTCTCAGTTCCTCTGCTCTCATCCTTCTAGACCTGATCGGCTCAAGAAGGTCATTCTGAGAGAACCATCAGCCTCCTGGCCACCGTTCCGAGTTTGGCAGAGCGGCCCACGCTTGAGAAGGGATACCTGTGAGTTGTTGACATCAGGTGGTGTGGCAGAATCCGTCTGACCACTGGTGTCCCCAGGGCTCTGTTCTAGAAATCTCCTATTCTCGGATACACCAAGTCACTTGGCTCTGTCATAACCTCACATGGTCTCTCCTATCATTGCTATGCAGACGACACACAATTAATCTTCTCCTTTCCCCCTCTGATGATCAGGTGGCGAATCGCATCTCTGCATGTCTGGCAGACATATCAGTGTGGATGACGGATCACCACCTCAAGCTGAACCTCGGCAAGACGGAGCTGCTCTTCCTCCCGGGGAAGGACTGCCCGTTCCATGATCTCGCCATCACGGTTGACAACTCCATTGTGTCCTCCTCCCAGAGCGCTAAGAACCTTGGCGTGATCCTGGACAACACCCTGTCGTTCTCAACTAACATCAAGGCGGTGGCCCGTTCCTGTAGGTTCATGCTCTACAACATCCGCAGAGTACGACCCTGCCTCACACAGGAAGCGGCGCAGGTCCTAATCCAGGCACTCGTCATCTCCCGTCTGGATTACTGCAACTCGCTGTTGGCTGGGCTCCCTGCCTGTGCCATTAAACCCCTACAACTCATCCAGAACGCCGCAGCCCGTCTGGTGTTCAACCTTCCCAAGTTCTCTCACGTCACCCCGCTCCTCCGCTCTCTCCACTGGCTTCCAGTTGAAGCTCGCATCCGCTACAAGACCATGGTGCTTGCCTACGGAGCTGTGAGGGGAACGGCACCTCAGTACCTCCAGGCTCTGATCAGGCCCTACACCCAAACAAGGGCACTGCGTTCATCCACCTCTGGCCTGCTCGCCTCCCTACCACTGAGGAAGTACAGTTCCCGCTCAGCCCAGTCAAAACTGTTCGCTGCTCTGGCCCCCCAATGGTGGAACAAACTCCCTCACGACGCCAGGACAGCGGAGTCAATCACCACCTTCCGGAGACACCTGAAACCCCACCTCTTTAAGGAATACCTAGGATAGGATAAAGTAATCCCTCTCACCCCCCTTAAAAGATTTAGATGCACTACTGTTCCACTGGATGTCATAAGGTGAATGCACCAATTTGTAAGTCGCTCTGGATAAGAGCGTCTGCTAAATGACTTAAATGTAATGTAAATGTAGAAAAGTCACCAGAGCTGCACTCCAAAAAATGCAATGCAACATTCAATTAAATGTTCAGAATCAGAATTATTAGGACTAGGCCCCTTTTTTCTCAATTTCCGCCTGAATGACGTGCCCAAAGTAAACTGCCTGTAGCTCAGGCCCTGAAGCCAGGATATGCATATAATTGGTACCATTGGAAAGAAAGCTTTTTAGGTTTGTAGAAATGTTAAAATAACATAGGAGAATCTAACACAATAGATATGGTAGGAGAAAATCCAAAGAAAAACCAACCAGATTTTTTTGAGACAGAGACCATCCTTTTAGAAAGGCAAGTAAATAGTCATATTGAAAATTAGCTGCCTGGATGCAATTCCTATAGCTTCACAGGGTGTCAGCAGTCTATGTTCAAGGTTTCAGGCATGTAACTTCAAAGACAAATAAGAAATATCAGTTTTAGTACAGGGACACCGTCTTGGAAATTCATGTTTGCGCGCACCATGAAGACAGTACACACCTGCTACAATCGGTTTCCTATTGAACATTCTTCTTTCTGTAAGAAATATTATAGTTTGATTATACTTTAGGGTATATTTTAGGGTATATGAGGAGTAAATGGAAACCTATTTTGACTTGTTGAAACAAAGTTTAGGGGTAGATTTTTGGATTCCTTTCTCTGCATGTTGAACGAGTGGATTACTCAAATCAATGACGCCAACTAAACAGATTTTTGGGATTTAAAGAAGAATTGTATCTAACAAAACGACACTACATGTTATAGCTGCTACCCTTTGGATGACAAATCAGAGGAAGTTTTTCAAAGAGTAAGTGAATATTTAATCGTTATTTGTGAATGTATAAAACCTGTGCCAGTGGAAAAATATTTTGACGTGGGGCGCCATCCTCAAACAATCACATGGCATGCTTTCGCTGTAAAAGCTACTATAAATTGGACAGTGCAGTTAGATTAACAAGAATTTAAGCTTTCATATAAGACACTTATGTGTACCTGTTTAATGTTTAATGTCCATAATATTTATTTGAATTGTGCGCACTCCAGTTTCACCGGAAGTTGTCCCGCTAGCGGGACGCCTAGCCCTAAACATAATGCAACATTCAATTAAATGGAACAGGGCTGTTCAGAAGGACCAGTTAAAAAACATAATGCAACGTTCAATTAAATGGAACAGGGCTGTTCAGAAGGACCAGTTAAAAAACATAATGCAACGTTCAATTAAATGGAACAGGGCTGTTCAGAACGACCAGTTAAAAAACATAATGCAACGTTCAATTAAATGGAACAGGGCTGTTCAGAACGACCTGTTAAAAAATGTAATGCGACATACAATTAAGTGGAAACTGTTCCGAACGACCTGTTGAACAACGTGGAGAGGTTGTGTTGTGGGTTCAAAATGCACTGCTGCCCTTCAAAATACGTCCCTCATAGCTTCAAGCCCCACCCATCAAACAGAGCAAACATAGGTGTGTGTGTGTGGGCCCAGCCTAGTCTCTCTACTTTTAATTGTCAACGGGCACTAGTACAGTGAAATGCCTTTCTTGCTTGCTCCTTCCCAACAATGTAGTGATCAATATCAGTAGTGATCAATATCAGTAGTAATCAATATCAGCAGTAATCAATATCAGCAGTAATCAATAGCAGTAGTAATCAATAGCAGTAGTAATCAATAGCAGTAGTACTATAAAATATATATATAAGTCAAGTAGAACAAAAATACACAAGAAATAGATATAAGAAGAACAGGAGATTGAAAGTAAGCTGTATACAGGGACAGTTACAGGGTGAGTAGCTATATACAGGGACAGTTCCAGGGTCAGTAGCTATATACAGGGACAGTTCCAGGGTCAGTAGCTATATACAGGGACAGTTCTAGGGTCAGTAGCTATATACAGGGACAGTTCCAGGGTGAGTAGCTATATACAGGGACAGTTCCAGGGTGAGTAGCTATATACAGGGACAGTTCCAGGGTCAGTAGCTGTATACAGGGACAGTTCCAGTGTCAGTAGCTATATACAGGGGCAGTTCCAGGGTCAGTAGCTATATACAGGGATAGTTCCAGTGTCAGTAGCTATATACAGGGGCAGTTCCAGGGTCAGTAGCTATATACAGGGACAGTTCCAGGGTCAGTAGCTATATACAGGGGCAGTTCCAGGGTCAGTAGCTATGTGTAGCAGCTCATTTTATAGCTAATATTGTTAGGAAGTAAGTAAGCATTTCACTGTTAGTCTACACCTGTTGTTTTTTACGAAGCATGTGACGAATAGAATTTTGATTTGATTTTGATTTAATATTGTATTTGTAGATCGACTGAGGTGAATGAAGCTGCAGCAACCAATGTGATAATGGCTGGGGTCATTTTGGCTTGGAATAGCGGAAACACGGTTACAACACGTCTGTAGTTTGACAAAACTACAAGTTGGTTAGAAGTACTGATTACTGAAAGCAAAGCAGCATTTTCAGAAGAAACATAAAACAAACGGGAAGACAAAAAATAGCAGGTGGTGCCAAGCACAGCTAGTTTAGAAGGGGAACAAGAAACACGCGGACCTGCTCAATCGCGAATGATTATTGCTGGCTATAGGCCTTTGGATTAGATAACACTATTTGGTAGAGGTAGACGGTCTGCCTAAGAAGAGAATGTATGACTGTTTTATAACTCTATAAAGGGCTTTGAGTCTAATCAATGGCTACTCACTGTGCACACACTTTGAATACTTTGAATAAGTCTAACTACACAGGTATGGGGGGGGGATGCAGACTCAAGGGGAAGGGATTGATGGAGCTAAATAAAAGCAAACATCAAATGGATGTCTCTAGGTACAGTACGTGAGCGCTGTGATTTTTATGATTCTGATTTGGATTCCGTGAACAACACCTCAGACCAATGACAAGACACTCACACAGACCTCTGCAGGCTGGCAGTCAGTAACACAGCAAACACATTCCCTGTAGCAACCACAGCCCCGGCAGTGTTATATAAATCACGTTGTGCTGAGTTGTCATTGCTCACCTATCAGCTCTTTGTAACGTAACCTTCCCTGAGGCTCTGCCTTCCTTCTCCATCCATCCGTTCATTCATCCGTCAATCAGCTCCACTGCAGCGGCAATCATGCTCAGTTTTAGGACTGGTTTACATACATTGTCTTTGTAGAGACATGCAGCAGCAGGCCTGTCTTGAGGGAGGATACTCTGAAGAAAGAGACATTTAGTGTTGACTTGGGAGTCAAGGGATGTCAAGGTGATTTTATTGAAACTTTTATTTTATTTATTTAACCTTTATTTAACTAGGCAAGTCATTTAAGAACATATTTTTTATTTACAATGATGACCTACCCCGGCGAAACACTAACCCGGACGACACTGAGCCAATTTAGCCTCGCCCTATGGACTCCCAATCACTGCCGGTTGTGATACAGCCTGGAATCGAACCAGGCTGCTTCTAGCACTGAGATGCAGTGATGACACTAGGAGATCTGGCGGTTCCAAATACCTCCCTAAAAAACATAATTTTTTTATTGAAAAAGTACACAGGAGTCGAGCTCAGAATGATGTTTTCACTGTTATTTATTTGATACTTTATTTGCTGCTTAAAATTCACAAAATGTAAGTCAGCCTGTGTTACCAGTAACTTTCCCATGTTCATTACTTTTTCGAAAGGAAAAAATAGAAATTGGTTCCTCCTGACTCACAGACCTCATTATGATAAACCTCACTGGAACATTCCATTATGGATAGTAGAATAGGATACCCCCCCCCCCCCATTCCCCTCACTCACTGGACACATGGGGGTGGCTAAATCATCTGTGGAAGCATCTGGATTAAACTTACTGGAGCGGCATGTTTTTTTCTTTCTTTCTCTACTGTGGAAAAAAGGAGCTCACTCACAGGGCCCTTCTATAAAAGTATGACCTCAGCTGCATGCACATTTGTTTTATACCTAGTGATTATTGTGGTGTTGTAGAAGAGTGTAAACCTTCTCCCCAGGAAATGTGGCTTGTCTTTCATTGTATTTAGGCCAACAACCTTTTTATTTATCAGCATTAAAATGAACCAAAATGTGTTTTTATACATCGTTTCAGAAATGTACAGTAAATGTGTGTAAACACATCCTAAATATGTGTTTGAGGCTATACAGTGATGTCGGAGGCTATACAATTAGATTGAGCCTAAGGTGTTTAGTGAGTAGAGATCCATCTCCTAGTGAAAGTTCCCAGGAACCGTGGAGTTTGGATTTGGCCTCATCATCAAATGTAAGGAGAGATGTGGCTTTATTACTCCAGTTCCGTAAAACCTTAAGATTTTCTCCATCCGTTTGCAGAATGCTTCCCCAACTTGTGGTCACTCAGGTTTGGAGGAACATGATGTGTGTCACTATGTCAAAAGAATCCAATTGCTCCAATTTCGACAGAATGAAAGAGCAGTGGTCTGTGTATGGGCTTCAATGGAAGCAAACCCCTCTTACTTCTGCCATTATTGAGGCAATAGGAATTGTATTTTTTTTTGTGTATGTGTTATTCAGTTGTGTAGTTAAGGATATAAGCAAGTATATGCCGTGTACTCAATAATTTTTTTGAGGGCATTGCGTATATCTACTTTTTAATCCCTACGGTGCCTGTCAAAGTAGTGTTGTAAAGGTATACACCGCATCATTTAATACGGCTGTTTGAACATGTCAGAATGTTTCGCTTAAAATGCTGATCAACTATTAGTCCTTCAAATTCTACATGCAGTAATGTGTACATACAAATGTTCCAAAATGCAATTTGCGGGAGAACACGGTTCTAAAATGCACATTGAGCGGTTTCATGGACAGAGATGGAAATATCTTTGAATTTTTTTTAAAGAGGGGAGATCTAAAGATGCAACAACTATCATGGGTTCCTATTCTGACTAGGATAATGCCTTTTGCTGTTAGACTATGAAAGAAAGTTCAAAGAAAACCAAACTCTTTAGAAAATAATTGCCTCCATGTTTCTACGATGGGATTTTGGCTATAGGCTACTTTGAAGCAAGGTAAGACACGCCTCATAATATCAGTGGTGGAAAAAGTACCCAACTGTCATACTTTAGTAAAAGTTTAGATACCTTATTAGAAAATGACTCAAGTAAATGTAAAAGTCACACAGTAATGTTCTACTTGAGTAAAA
>NC_088398.1:74837015-74879515 GCF_034236695.1 Oncorhynchus nerka | reverse complement strand
TCTCCCTGACTAGCTTTAAGCACCAGCTGTCAGAGCAGCTCACAGATCACTGCACCTGTACATAGCCCATCTGTAAACAGCCCATCTATCTACCTACCTCATCCCCATACTGTATTTATTTATTTATCTTGCTCCTTTGCACCCCAGTATCTCTACTTGCACATTCATATTCTGTACATCTACAATTCCAGTGTTTTAATTGCTATATTGTAATTACTTCGCCACTACAGCCTATTTATTGCCTTACCTCCCCTAATCTTACCTCATTTGCACTCACTGTATATAGACTTTTTGTTTTCTTTTGATTCTATGTTTTGTTGATTCTATGTGTAACTCTGTGTTGTTGTATGTGTCGAATTGCTATGCTTTATCTTGGCCAGGTCGCAGTTGTAAATGAGAACTTGTCCTCAACTAGCCTACCTGGTTAAATAAACCTCTTGGAACTCTGGGGGCGGTATTTCATTATTGGATGAAAAACGTTCCCATTTTAAGCACGATATTTTGTCACGAAAAGATGTTCGACTATGCATATAATTGACAGCTTTGGAAAGAAAACACTCTGACGTTTCCAAAACTGCAAAGATATTGTCTGTGAGTGCCACAGAACTGATGCTACAGGCGAAACCAAGATGAAATTTCAAACAGGAAGTGCCCCAGATTTTGAAGGCGCTGTGTTTCAATGACTCCTTATATGGCTGTGAATGGGCCACGAATGAGCTTACACTTTCTGTCGTTTCCCCAAGGTGTCTGCAGCATTGTGACGTATTTGTAGGCATATCATTGGAAGATTGACCATAAGACACTACATTTACCAGGTGGTCGCTTGGTGTCCTCCGTCGCAATTATTGCGTAATCTCCAGCTGCAGTACTTTTCCGTTTGCTACAGAGGAGAAACCCAACTGCCACAAATGATATATCATCGAATAGATATGTGAAAAACACCTTGAGGGTTGATTCTAAACAACGTTTGCCATGATTCTGTCGATATTATGGAGTTAATTTGGAAAAAAGTTTGGCGTTGTAATGACTGAATTTTCGGGTTTTTTTCTTAGCCAAACGTGATGAACAAAACGGAGCGATTTCTCCTACACAAATAATATTTTTGGAAAAAATGGACATTTGCTATCTAACTGAGAGTTTCCTCATTGAAAACATCCGAAGTTCTTCAAAGGTAAATTATTTTATTTGAATGCTTTTCTTGTTTTTGTGAAAATGTTGCCTGCTGAATGCTAGGCTTAATGCTATGCTAGCTATCAATACTCTTACACAAATGCTTGTTTAGCTATGGTTGAAAAGCATATTTTGAACATCTGAGATGCCAGTGTTGTTAACAAAAGGCTAAGCTTGTGAGTGAATATATTTCTTTCATTTCATTTGCGATTGTCATGAATAGTTAACGTTGCGTTATGGTAATGAGCTTGAGGCTATGATTACGCTCCCGGATACGGGATTGCTCGTCGCAAGAAGTTAAATAAAGGTGAAATAAAAAAAATTATGAAAATATGTACATGTAGGTAGGGGTAAAGTGACTATGCATAGATAATAAACAAGTTAGTTGAGGTAATTGAGGTCATATGTACATGTAGGTAGGGGTAAAGTGACTATGCATAGATAATAAACAGGTAATTGAGGTCATATGTACATGTAGGTAGGGGTGAAGTGACTATGCATAGATAATAAACAGCGAGTTGAGGTAATTGAGGTCATATGTACATGTAGGTAGGGGTAAATTGACTAGGCATAGATAATAAACAGTGAGTAGCAGCAGTGTAAAAAAAGGGGGTCAATGCAAATATTCCAGTGGCCATTTGATTGTCTGTTCAACAGTCTTATGGGTTGGGGGTAGAAGCTGTTAAAGAGACTTTTGGACCTAGACTTGGCGCTCCGGGAACAGCTTGCCGTGCGGTAGCAGAGAGAACAGTCTATGAATAGGAAGGCTGAAGTCTTTGACAATTTTTAGGGCCTTCCTCTGACACGTGTGTGTGTGTGTGTGTGTTTCCCACAGGTTATCCTGTCTCTGGGACAGAATCTGCTCCCTCCTTCCGCGACAACTTAGATCTGCTCTCTCCTTCCGAAAATAAACACACACACGCACACACACACACACACACACACACACACACACACACACACACACACACACACACACACACACACACACACACACACACACATACACACATACACACACACACACACACACACGGAAACGCTGGGTGTAGACCAGCACTCTGGGGGCACACAGGGGAGGGGGACACACGGGGGAGGGCTATTTTTAGAAGAGGAAAAGTGTTCTCTGAGGGGAGAACTACAAACAGAGACATAGGCTTGTAGCTGACATTCTGGCTGTCAACCAGCTGTGTCAACTTAAACCCATCCGCCACACTGTCTCACTAACAACATACAGCCTGGATACGGAAAACTCACTGTCTCACTAACTAACACAGCCTGGATACAGATAACTCACTGTCTCACTAACTAACACAGCCTGGATACAGATAACTCACTGTCTCACTAACTAACACAGCCTGGATACAGATAACTCACTGTCTCACTAACTAACACAGCCTGGATACAGATAACTCACTGTCTCACTAACTAACACAGTCTGGATACAGATAACTCACTGTCTCACTAACTAACACAGCCTGGATACAGATAACTCACTGTCTCACTAACTAACACAGTCTGGATACAGATAACTCACTGTCTCACTAACACAGTCAACAGATAACTCAGTCTCACTAACTAACACAGCCTGGATACAGATAACTCACTGTCTCACTAACTAACACAGTCTGGATACAGATAACTCACTGTCTCACTAACAACATACAGACTGGATACAGATAACTCACTGTCTCACTAACTAACACAGTCTGGATACAGATAACTCACTGTCTCACTAACTAACATACAGACTGGATACAGATAACTCACTGTCTCACTAACTAACACAGCCTGGATACAGATAACTCACTGTCTCACTAACAACATACAGACTGGATACAGATAACTCACTGTCTCACTAACTAACACAGTCTGGATACAGATAACTCACTGTCTCACTAACTAACACAGTCTGGATACAGATAACTCACTGTCTCACTAACTAACACAGTCTGGATACAGATAACTCACTGTCTCACTAACTAACACAGACTGGATACAGATAACTCACTGTCTCACTAACTAACACAGTCTGGATACAGATAACTCACTGTCTCACTAACTAACACAGTCTGGATACAGATAACTCACTGTCTCACTAACTAACATACAGACTGGATACAGATAACTCACTGTCTCACTAACTAACACAGACTGGATACAGATAACTCACTGTCTCACTAACTAACACAGCCTGGATACAGATAACTCACTGTCTCACTAACTAAAACAGTCTGGATACAGATAACTCACTGTCTCACTAACTAACACAGTCTGGATACAGATAACTCACTGTCTCACTAACTAACATACAGACTGGATACAGATAACTCACTGTCTCACTAACTAACACAGACTGGATACAGATAACTCACTGTCTCACTAACTAACACAGCCTGGATACAGATAACTCACTGTCTCACTAACTAAAACAGTCTGGATACAGATAACTCACTGTCTCACTAACTAACACAGTCTGGATACAGATAACTCACTGTCTCACTAACTAACACAGCCTGGATACAGATAACTCACTGTCTCACTAACTAACACAGCCTGGATACAGATAACTCACTGTCTCACTAACTAACACAGTCTGGATACAGACAACTCACTGTCTCACTAACTAACATACAGACTGGATACAGATAACTCACTGTCTCACTAACTAACACAGCCTGGATACAGATAACTCACTGTCTCACTAACTAACACAGTCTGGATACAGATAACTCACTGTCTCACTAACTAACATACAGACTGGATACAGATAACTCACTGTCTCACTAACTAACACAGTCTGGATACAGATAACTCACTGTCTCACTAACAACATACAGCCTGGATACAGATAACTCACTGTCTCACTAACTAACACAGACTGGATACAGATAACTCACTGTCTCACTAACTAACACAGTCTGGATACAGATAACTCACTGTCTCACTAACAACATACAGACTGGATACAGATAACTCACTGTCTCACTAACTAACACAGTCTGGATACAGATAACTCACTGTCTCACTAACTAACATACAGACTGGATACAGATAACTCACTGTCTCACTAACTAACACAGCCTGGATACAGATAACTCACTGTCTCACTAACTAACATACAGACTGGATACAGATAACTCACTGTCTCACTAACTAACACAGTCTGGATACAGATAACTCACTGTCTCACTAACTAACACAGCCTGGATACAGATAACTCACTGTCTCACTAACTAACACAGTCTGGATACAGATAACTCACTGTCTCACTAACAACATACAGTCTGGATACAGATAACTCACTGTCTCACTAACTAACATACAGACTGGATACAGATAACTCACTGTCTCACTAACTAACACAGTCTGGATACAGATAACTCACTGTCTCACTAACTAACACAGCCTGGATACAGATAACTCACTGTCTCACTAACTAACACAGTCTGGATACAGATAACTCACTGTCTCACTAACTAACACAGACTGGATACAGATAACTCACTGTCTCACTAACTAACACAGTCTGGATACAGATAACTCACTGTCTCACTAACTAACACAGCCTGGATACAGATAACTCACTGTCTCACTAACTAACACAGCCTGGATACAGATAACTCACTGTCTCACTAACTAACACAGACTGGATACAGATAACTCACTGTCTCACTAACTAACACAGTCTGGATACAGATAACTCACTGTCTCACTAACTAACACAGCCTGGATACAGATAACTCACTGTCTCACTAACTAACACAGCCTGGATACAGATAACTCACTGTCTCACTAACTAACACAGACTGGATACAGATAACTCACTGTCTCACTAACAACATACAGACTGGATACAGATAACTCACTGTCTCACTAACTAACATACAGACTGGATACAGATAACTCACTGTCTCACTAACAACATACAGACTGGATACAGATAACTCACTGTCTCACTAACTAACACAGACAGGATACAGATAACTCACTGTCTCACTAACTAACACAGCCTGGATACAGATAACTCACTGTCTCACTAACAACATACAGACTGGATACAGATAACTCACTGTCTCACTAACAACATACAGTCTGGATACAGATAACTCACTATCTCACTAACAACATACAGACTGGATACAGATAACTCACTGTCTCACTAACAACATACAGTCTGGATACAGATAACTCACTATCTCACTAACAACATACAGCCTGGATACAGATAACTCACTGTCTCACTAACTAACACAGCCTGGATACAGATAACTCACTGTCTCACTAACTAACACAGCCTGGATACAGATAACTCACTGTCTCACTAACTAACACAGCCTGGATACAGATAACTCACTGTCTCACTAACTAACACAGCCTGGATACAGATAACTCACTGTCTCACTAACTAACACAGTCTGGATACAGATAACTCACTGTCTCACTAACTAGCACAGCCTGGATACAGATAACTCACTGTCTCACTAACTAACACAGACTGGATACAGATAACTCACTGTCTCACTAACTAACACAGCCTGGATACAGATAACTCACTGTCTCACTAACTAACACAGTCTGGATACAGATAACTCACTGTCTCACTAACTAACACAGCCTGGATACAGATAACTCACTGTCTCACTAACTAACACAGCCTGGATACAGATAACTCACTGTCTCACTAACTAACATACAGCCTGGATACAGATAACTCACTGTCTCACTAACAACATACAGTCTGGATACAGATAACTCACTGTCTCACTAACAACATACAGTCTGGATACAGATAACTCACTGTCTCACTAACAACATACAGTCTGGATACAGATAACTCACTGTCTCACTAACAACATACAGCCTGGATACAGATAACTCACTGTCTCACTAACAACATACAGACTGGATACAGATAACTCACTGTCTCACTAACTAACACAGACTGGATACAGATAACTCACTGTCTCACTAACTAACACAGCCTGGATACAGATAACTCACTGTCTCACTAACAACATACAGACTGGATACAGATAACTCACTGTCTCACTAACTAACACAGCCTGGATACAGATAACTCACTGTCTCACTAACAACATACAGACTGGATACAGATAACTCACTGTCTCACTAACTAACACAGCCTGGATACAGATAACTCACTGTCTCACTAACTAACACAGCCTGGATACAGATAACTCACTGTCTCACTAACAACATACAGACTGGATACAGATAACTCACTGTCTCACTAACTAACACAGCCTGGATACAGATAACTCACTGTCTCACTAACTAACATACAGACTGGATACAGATAACTCACTGTCTCACTAACTAACACAGCCTGGATACAGATAACTCACTGTCTCACTAACTAACACAGTCTGGATACAGATAACTCACTGTCTCACTAACTAACATACAGCCTGGATACAGATAACTCACTGTCTCACTAACAACATACAGACTGGATACAGATAACTCACTGTCTCACTAACTAACACAGACAGGATACAGATAACTCACTGTCTCACTAACAACATACAGACTGGATACAGATAACTCACTGTCTCACTAACTAACACAGCCTGGATACAGATAACTCACTGTCTCACTAACTAACACAGTCTGGATACAGATAACTCACTGTCTCACTAACTAACACAGTCTGGATACAGATAACTCACTGTCTCACTAACTAACACAGACTGGATACAGATAACTCACTGTCTCACTAACAACATACAGACTGGATACAGATAACTCACTGTCTCACTAACTAACATACAGACTGGATACAGATAACTCACTGTCTCACTAACAACATACAGACTGGATACAGATAACTCACTGTCTCACTAACTAACACAGACTGGATACAGATAACTCACTGTCTCACTAACTAACATACAGACTGGATACAGATAACTCACTGTCTCACTAACTAACACAGACTGGATACAGATAACTCACTGTCTCACTAACTAACATACAGACTGGATACAGATAACTCACTGTCTCACTAACTAACACAGCCTGGATACAGATAACTCACTGTCTCACTAACTAACACAGTCTGGATACAGATAACTCACTGTCTCACTAACTAACACAGTCTGGATACAGATAACTCACTGTCTCACTAACTAACACAGCCTGGATACAGATAACTCACTGTCTCACTAACTAACACAGTCTGGATACAGATAACTCACTGTCTCACTAACTAACACAGCCTGGATACAGACAACTCACTGTCTCACTAACTAACATACAGACTGGATACAGATAACTCACTGTCTCACTAACTAACACAGTCTGGATACAGATAACTCACTGTCTCACTAACAACATACAGACTGGATACAGATAACTCACTGTCTCACTAACTAACACAGACTGGATACAGATAACTCACTGTCTCACTAACTAACACAGACTGGATACAGATAACTCACTGTCTCACTAACTAACACAGTCTGGATACAGATAACTCACTGTCTCACTAACTAACATACAGACTGGATACAGATAACTCACTGTCTCACTAACTAACACAGTCTGGATACAGATAACTCACTGTCTCACTAACAACATACAGCCTGGATACAGATAACTCACTGTCTCACTAACTAACATACAGTCTGGATACAGATAACTCACTGTCTCACTAACTAACACAGTCTGGATACAGATAACTCACTGTCTCACTAACAACATACAGCCTGGATACAGATAACTCACTGTCTCACTAACTAACATACAGCCTGGATACAGATAACTCACTGTCTCACTAACTAACACAGCCTGGATACAGATAACTCACTGTCTCACTAACTAACACAGCCTGGATACAGATAACTCACTGTCTCACTAACTAACACAGCCTGGATACAGATAACTCACTGTCTCACTAACTAACACAGCCTGGATACAGATAACTCACTGTCTCACTAACTAACACAGCCTGGATACAGATAACTCACTGTCTCACTAACTAACACAGTCTGGATACAGATAACTCACTGTCTCACTAACTAACACAGTCTGGATACAGATAACTCACTGTCTCACTAACTAACACAGTCTGGATACAGATAACTCACTGTCTCACTAACTAACACAGCCTGGATACAGATAACTCACTGTCTCACTAACAACATACAGACTGGATACAGATAACTCACTGTCTCACTAACTAACACAGCCTGGATACAGATAACTCACTGTCTCACTAACTAACACAGCCTGGATACAGATAACTCACTGTCTCACTAACTAACACAGCCTGGATACAGATAACTCACTGTCTCACTAACTAACACAGCCTGGATACAGATAACTCACTGTCTCACTAACTAACACAGCCTGGATACAGATAACTCACTGTCTCACTAACAACATACAGACTGGATACAGATAACTCACTGTCTCACTAACTAACACAGCCTGGATACAGATAACTCACTGTCTCACTAACTAACACAGCCTGGATACAGATAACTCACTGTCTCACTAACAACATACAGACTGGATACAGATAACTCACTGTCTCACTAACTAACACAGCCTGGATACAGATAACTCACTGTCTCACTAACTAACACAGTCTGGATACAGATAACTCACTGTCTCACTAACTAACATACAGACTGGATACAGATAATAACACATGTGCTTGCTACCGCTAACTGTATATTTTGTAGAGGATACCACTTTCAGCAAATAACTGTAAATCACTTGTTTTCAATGGAAAGGGAATACACCAGTGATGTAAAGTACTTAAGTATAAGCAGGCACAGCCTACTGCCTTCAGCACATTGCAAAGTGGCGTGTGACACGCTGACGAAACCTGCCTTCTGATGAATGTTTGAGATGCTGCAGCAGCAGCTCTCACGCTGATGAAGCCTGCCTTCTGATGGTTATTTGAGATGCTGCAGCAGCAGCTCTCACGCTGATGAAACCTGCCTTCTGATGGTTGTTTGAGATGCTGCAGCAGCAGCTCTCACGCTGTCTGACAGATTTTAAAGTACTACTTAAGTAGTTTTTTGTGATATCTGTACTTGACTTTACTATTTATATTTTTGAAAACTTTTACTTTTACTCCACTACATTTTGGGGGGTCCCGAGTGGCGCAGTGGTCTAAGGCACTGCATCTCAGTACTAGAGGCATCACTACAGACCCTGGTTTGATTCCAGGCTCTATCACAACCGGCTGTGATTGGGAGTCCGGGCTAGGGTTTGGCTGGGGTAGGCCATCATTGTAAGTATGAATTTGTTCTTAACTGACATGCCTCGTTAAATAGAGGTTAAAAAAAAAGTACATTTTCCCTGACACCCAAAAGTATGTTACATTTCAAACGCTTGAAGGACAGCAAAATGGTTCAATTCACACCCTTATCAAGAAAACATCCCTGGTTATCTCTACTGCCTCTGATCTGGTGGACTCACTAAACAGAAAACATCCCTGGTTATCTCTACTGCCTCTGATCTGGTGGACTCACTAAACAGAAAACATCCCTGGTTATCTCTACTGCCTCTGATCTGGTGGACTCACTAAACAGAAAACATCCCTGGTTATCTCTACTGCCTCTGATCTGGTGGACTCACTAAACAGAAAACATCCCTGGTTATCTCTACTGCCTCTGATCTGGTGGACTCACTAAATGCAAATGCTTTGTTTGTAAATGATGTCTGAGTGTTGGAGTGGTGCCCCTGGCTATCTGTAAATGATGTCTGAGTGTTGGAGTGGTGCCCCTGGCTATCTGTAAATGATGTTTGAGTGTTGGAGTGTGCCCCTGGCTATCTGTAAATGATGTCTGAGTATTGGAGTGTGCCCCTGGCTATCTGTAAATGATGTCTGAGTGTTGGAGTGTGCCCCTGGCTATCTGTAAATGATGTCTGAGTGTTGGAGTGTGCCCCTGGCTATCTGTAAATGATGTCTGAGTGTTGGAGTGGTGCCCCTGGCTATCTGTAAATGATGTCTGAGTGTTGGAGTGTGCCCCTGGCTATCTGTAAATGATGTCTGAGTGTTGGAGTGTGCCCCTGGCTATCTGAAAATGATGTCTGAGTGTTGGAGTGTGCCCCTGGCTATCTGTAAATGATGTCTGAGTGTTGGAGTGGTGCCCCTGGCTATCTGTAAATGATGTCTGAGTGTTGGAGTGTGCCCCTGGCTATCTGTAAATGATGTCTGAGTGTTGGAGTGTGCCCCTGGCTATCTGTAAATGATGTCTGAGTGTTGGAGTGTGCCTCTGGCTATCTGTAAATGATGTCTGAGTGTTGGAGTGTGCCCCTGGCTATCTGTAAATGATGTCTGAGTGTTGGAGTGTGCCTCTGGCTATCTGTAAATGATGTCTGAGTGTTGGAGTGTGTCCCTGGCTATCTGTAAATGATGTCTGAGTGTTGGAGTGTGCCCCTGGCGATCTGTAGATGATGTCTGAGTGTTGGAGTGTGTCCCTGGCTATCTGTAAATGATGTCTGAGTGTTGGAGTGTGGCCCTGGCTATCTGTAAATGATGTCTGAGTGTTGGAGTGTGCCTCTGGCTATCTGTAAATGATGTCTGAGTGTTGGAGTGTGCCCCTGGCTATCTGTAAATGATGTCTGAGTGTTGGAGTGTGCCCCTGGCTATCTGTAAATGATGTCTGAGTGTTGGAGTGTGCCCCTGGCTATCTGTAAATGATGTCTGAGTGTTGGAGTGTGCCCCTGGCGATCTGTAGATGATGTCTGAGTGTTGGAGTGTGCCCCTGGCTATCTGTAAATGATGTCTGAGTGTTGGAGTGTGCCCCTGGCTATCTGTAAATGATGTCTGAGTGTTGAAGTGTGCCTCTGGCCATCTGTAGAAATAAATCAATAATAATAATTGTGTTTTACTTGATTAATGAATGTGAAATAAGTTATAGGTCTACTTTTACTTTTGATAATTAAGGATATTTTAACTATTACATTTACTTTGATATTTAAATATATTTAAAACCATATAGTTTTAGACTTTTACTCAAGTAGTATTTTACTGGGTGACTTTCACTTTTACTTGAGTCATTTTCTATGAAGGTATTTTTTATTTTACTCTAGAATGACAATTGGAATACACCAGGCCACTCTGCGGACATTGGCGATGTGACCAGAGTTGAGAAAAGTTCAACCTAATGCAAATATAGCTAAAACAACAGAGATGGTATTGAAAATGAAACTGGCTGCCAGATAAATCACCTTTATGGTTAAAGATAGGGCTGGGTTAGGTGAATCAGATCCTATATATATGTTTAAGGGCAGCTTCTACGTCTGCCCTATGCAGAGAGGCCCCAAGCCAAACACTGGCCACTTGGCTTGACTGTTTACATGCTTCAAATGTTAATTCCTCCTTTTACGTAGCATCGTTTAAAGCCTAAATACCTCAACTGGATTAAGGTGAAATACCGCATTACGGACTACCCTATAAGGCAAACGCTGCTCGCCTGTGACGCCTATCAAAGATCCAGTGCGTAAGGATTTAATAGCAAGGGACACACACGGCTTATGAAGTCATAGCCTTGTTATAGACTCTGTAGGGGAGGTGGGTAGCTGGGTCTACACTCGACACATCTTTTGACAATGGGACTGGGGTAGGTAGGTTGGCTTTAGCTGAATTTACAACACACACATATACACAGACACACACGTATACACACACACGGCAGGAGTGTTTCTCCTCTCATAAGGCGCTCCTGTCACTCATCTAAAGGTCTGAGCTGCTCTACACAGATGAGTACACTATCCAATGAGCAGGCTGCACGGCTAATCCAATCAGAGATTTCGGAACACAGGGTTGACTAAGAGACATCATGAGGGCCGCATAACTGAAAGAGAGGGTGGGAGCAAGAGTGCAAAACTACCAGGACAGGGAGTAAGAGTGCAAAACTACCAGAACTGGGAGTAAGAGTGCAAAACTACCAGAACTGGGAGTAAGAGTGTAAAACTACCAGTACTGGGAGTAAGAGTGTAAAACTACCAGTACTGGGAGTAAGAGTGTAAAACTACCAGTACTGGGAGTAAGAGTGTAAAACTACCAGTACTGGGAGTAAGAGTGTAAAACTACCAGTACTGGGAGCAAGAGTGTAAAACTACCAGTACTGGGAGCAAGAGTGTAAAACTACCAGTACTGGGAGCAAGAGTGTAAAACTACCAGTACTGGGAGCAAGAGTGAAAACTACCAGTACTGGGAGTAAGAGTGTAAAACTACCAGTACTGGGAGTAAGAGTGTAAAACTACCAATACTGGGAGTAAGAGTGTAAAACTACCAATACTGGGAGTAAGAGTGTAAAACTACCAGTACTGGGAGCAAGAGTGTAAAACTACCAGTAAGAGTGGAAAACTACCAATACTGGGAGTAAGAGTGTAAAACTACCAGTACTGGGAGCAAGAGTGTAAAACTACCAGTACTGGGAGCAAGAGTGTAAAACTACCAGTACTGGGAGCAAGAGTGCAAAACTACCAGTACTGGGAGCAAGAGTGTAAAACTACCAGTACTGGGAGTAAGAGTGCAAAACTACCAGTACTGGGAGCAAGAGTGTAAAACTACCAGTACTGGGAGTAAGAGTGTAAAACTACCAGTACTGGGAGTAAGAGTGTAAAACTACCAGTACTGGGAGTAAGAGTGTAAAACTACCAGTACTGGGAGTAAGAGTGTAAAACTACCAGTACTGGGAGCAAGAGTGTAAAACTACCAGTACTGGGAGTAAAACTACCAGTAAGTAAGTGTAAAACTACCAGTACTGGGAGCAAGAGTGTAAAACTAAAACCAGTACTGGGAGTAAGAGTGTAAAACTACCAGTACTGGGAGTAAGAGTGTAAAAACTACTGGGAGTAAGAGTGTAAAACAGTACTGGGAGTAAGAGTGTAAAACTACCAGTACTGGGAGTAAGAGTGTAAAACTACCAGTACTGGGAGTAAGAGTGTAAAACTACCAGTACTGGGAGTAAGAGTAAAACTACCAGTACTGGGAGTAAGAGTGTAAAACTAAACTAAAACTACCAGTACTGGGAGTAAGAGTGTAAAACTACCAGTACTGGGTAAGAGTGTAAAACTACCAGTACTAAGAGTGTAAAACTACCAGTACTGGGAGTAAGAGTGTAAAACTACCAGTACTGGGAGTAAGAGTGTAAAACTACCAGTACTGGGAGTAAAGTAAAACTACCAGTACTGGGAGTAAGAAAACTACCAGTACTGGGAGTAAGAGTGTAAAAAAACTGGGAGTAAGAGTGTAAAACACCAGTACTGGGACTAAGAGTGTAAAACTACCAATACTGGGAGTAAGAGTGTAAAACTACCAATACTGGGAGTAAAAGAGTGTAAAACTACCAGTACTGGGAGTAAAACTACCAAGAGTGTAAAACTACCAGTACTGGGAGTAAGAGTGTAAAACTACCAATACTGGGAGTAAGAGTGTAAAACTACCAATACTGGGAGTAAGAGTGTAAAACTACCAGTACTGGGAGCAAGAGTGTAAAACTACCAGTACTGGGGGAGTACCAAGAGTGTAAAACTACCAGTACTGGGAGCAAGAGTGTAAAACTACCAGTACTGGGAGTAAGAGTGTAAAACTACCAGTACAAAACTACCAGTACTGGGAGCAAGAGTGTAAAACTACCAGTACTGGGAGCAAGAGTGTAAAACTACCAGTACTGGGAGTAAGAGTGTAAAACTACCAGTACTGGGAGTAAGAGTGTAAAACTACCAGTACTGGGAGTAAGTAAAACTACCAGTGTAAAACTACCAGTACTGGGAGTAAGAGTACCAGTACTAAGGGTAAAACTACCAGTACTGGGAGAGTGCAAAACTACCAGTACTGGGAGTAAGAGTGTAAAACTACCAGTACTGGGGGAGTAAAACTACCAGTACTGGTAGTGTAAAACTACCAGTACTGGGAGTAAGAGTGTAAAACTACCAGTACTGGGAGTAAGAGTGTAAAACTACCAGTACTGGGAGTAAGAGTGTAAAACTACCAGTACTGGGAGCAAGAGTGTAAAACTACCAGTACTGGGAGCAAGAGTGTAAAACTACCAGCAGCAAGTACAAGGACTAAAAGTCCCAAAAATACATTACCAGAAATATTGGACACTGCTAAAACAAGTTGGCAGATCAGCTTCTACAGCTTCTTCTACTAAGAAAAGAGGCCAGAGTGGAGATGGTGAAGAAGAGCAAGACTGCTACAAAAGTCCCTTGTGCCTGATTATGAGACTTCTCAAGTTCCATGTAAAACTTTTTTTGTGAAGCATGAAAAAAAGTAGCTTTGCTCTAGTTTTCTGTTCTATATTCTAGTTTGTCCCTCCTTGGCCCCCGTAGTTCATCTCCTTGTCCCCACCTCCTTCCTGTGGCCAACTGGGCCAGAAGTAATCTATTATTAGCCTGTTCCTCTACCACACACACACACACACACAGTTACACACACACACACACACACACAGTTACACACACATACACAAGCATACATACACTCACTTACACACAAACGTACACACACTTACACACACTTACACACACGCACATTCCCCTGTTACACTGAGGGCAGGCCTGCCAGACAGAACTGAACAACCTTACCACCAAGTAATGTACACCCACACACACCTCTCCCTGGCCTGAATATTGAAGCACACACACACACAATGGACAAAGGCTGAGCTCCAATGAGTCCAGCAGCTGTGTTGCGGGGATAAGAGTGGAGCAAGCAGGAGTTCCCTGAAAGGAAAATTGAAGAGAACAGGCCTGCATCCTGCCCCTGAGGATATCCAGCTTCTAGTCAAGCTACTATACTGCAACAGTTAGGACATACACCTCCTAACACCATATCCACTATCCCCTAGCCTGCTACAGTTAGGACATAAACCTCATAACACCATATCCCCTATCCCCTGAGCTAAACTGAGCTAAACGACTACCGCCCCGTAGCACTCACTTCCGTCATCATGAAGTGCTTTGAGAGACTAGTCAAGGACCATATCACCTCCACCCTACCTGACACCCTAGACCCACTCCAATTTGCTTACCGCCCAAATAGGTCCACAGACGATGCAATCTCAACCACACTGCACACTGCCCTAACCCATCTGGACAAGAGGAATACCTATGTGAGAATGCTGTTCATCGACTACAGCTCGGCATTTAACACCATAGTGCCCTCCAAACTCGTCATCAAGCTCGAGACCCTGGGTCTCGACCCCGCCCTCTGCAACTGGGTACTGGACTTCCTGACGGACCGCCCCCAGGTGGTGAGGGTAGGCAACAACATCTCCACCCCGCTGATCCTCAACACTGGGGCCCCACAAGGGTGCGTTCTGAGCCCTCTCCTGTACTCCCTGTTCACCCACGACTGCGTGGCCACGCACGCCTCCAACTTAATCATCAAGTTTGCGGACGACACAACAGTGGTAGGCTTGATTACCAACAACGACGAGACGGCCTACAGGGAGGAGGTGAGGGCCCTCGGAGTGTGGTGTCAGGAAAATAACCTCACACTCAACGTCAACAAAACTAAGGAGATGATTGTGGACTTCAGGAAACAGCAGAGGGAACACCCCCCTATCCACATCGATGGAACAGTAGTGGAGAGGGTAGTAAGTTTTAAGTTCCTCGGAGTACACATCACAGACAAACTGAATTGGTCCACCCACACAGACAGCATCGTGAAGAAGGCGCAGCAGCGCCTCTTCAACCTCAGGAGGCTGAAGAAATTCGGCTTGTCACCAAAAGCACTCACAAACTTCTACAGATGCACAATCGAGAGCATCCTGTTGGGCTGTATCACCGCCTGGTACGGCAACTGCTCCGCCCACAACCGTAAGGCTCTCCAGAGGGTAGTGAGGTCTGCACAACGCATCACCGGGGGCAAATTACCTGCCCTCCAGGACACCTACACCACCCGATGTCACAGGAAGGCCATAAAGATCATCAAGGACAGCAACCACCCGAGCCACTGCCTGTTCACCCCGCTATCATCCAGAAGGCAAGGTCAGTACAGGTGCATCAAAGCTGGGACCGAGAGACTGAAAAACAGCTTCTATCTCAAGGCCATCAGACTGTTAAACAGCCACCACTAACATTGAGTGGCTGCTACCCAAAACACTCTGACTCAACTAAAGCCACTTTAATAATGGGAATTGATGGGAAATGATGTAAAATATATCACTAGCCACTTTAAACAATGCTACCTAATGTAATGTTTACATACCCTACATTATTAATCTCATATGTATACGTATATACTGTACTCTATATCATCTACTGCATCCTTATGTAATACATGTATCACTAGCCACTTTAACTATGCCACTTTGTTTACATACTCATCTCATATGTATATACTGCACTCAATACCATCTACTGTATCTTGCCCATGCCGCTCTGTACCATCACTCATTCATATATCTTTATGTACATATTCTTTATCCCCTTACACTTGTGTCTATAAGGTAGTAGTTTTGGAATTGTTAGCTAGATTACTTGTTGGTTATTACTGCATTGTCGGAAATAGAAGCACAAGCATTTCGCTACACTCGCACTAACATCTGCTAACCATGTGTATGTGACAAATAACATTTGATTTGATTTGATCTCCTAGCCTGCTACAGTTAGGACATACACCTCCTATCACCATATCCCCTATCCCCTAGCCTGCTACAGTTAGGACATACACCTCCTAACACCATATCCCCTATCTCCTAGCCTGCTACAGTTAGGACATACACCTCCTAACACCATATCCCCTATCTCCTAGCCTGCTACAGTTAGGACATACACCTCCTAACACCATATCCCCTATCCCCTAGCCTGCTACAGTTAGGACATACACCTCCTAACACCATATCCCCTATCCCCTAGCCTGCTACAGTTAGGACATACACCTCCTAACACCATATCCCCTATCCCCTAGCCTGCTACAGTTAGGACATACACCTCCTAACACCATATCCCCTATCCCCTAGCCTGCTACAGTTAGGACATACACCTCCTAACACCATATCCCATAGCCTGCTACAGTTAGGACATACACCTCCTAACACCATATCCCCTATCCCCTAGCCTGCTACAGTTAGGACATACACCTCCTAACACCATATCCCCTATCCCCTAGCCTGCTACAGTTAGGACATACACCTCCTAACACCATATCCCCTATCCCCTAGCCTGCTACAGTTAGGACATACACCTCCTAACACCATATCCCCTATCCCCTAGCCTGCTACAGTTAGGACATACACCTCCTAACACCATATCCCATAGCCTGCTACAGTTAGGACATACACCTCCTAACACCATATCCCCTATCCCCTAGCCTGCTACAGTTAGGACATACACCTCCTAACACCATATCCCTATAGCCTGCTACAGTTAGGACATACACCTCCTAACACCATATCCCCTATCCCCTAGCCTGCTACAGTTAGGACATACACCTCCTAACACCATATCCCATAGCCTGCTACAGTTAGGACATACACCTCCTAACACCATATTCCCTATCCCCTAGCCTGCTACAGTTAGGACATACACCTCCTAACACCATATCCCCTAGCCTGCTACAGTTAGGACATACACCTCCTAACACCATATCCCATCCCCTAGCCTGCTACAGTTAGGACATACACCTCCTAACACCATATCCCCTATCCCCTAGCCTGCTACAGTTAGGACATACACCTCCTAACACCATATCCCATAGCCTGCTACAGTTAGGACATACACCTCCTAACACCATATTCCCTATCCCCTAGCCTGCTACAGTTAGGACATACACCTCCTAACACCATATCCCCTAGCCTGCTACAGTTAGGACATACACCTCCTAACACCATATCCCCTATCCCCTAGCCTGCTACAGTTAGGACATACACCTCCTAACACCATATCCCCTATCCCCTAGCCTGCTACAGTTAGGACATACACCTCCTAACACCATATCCCCTATCCCCTAGCCTGCTACAGTTAGGACATACACCTCCTAACACCATATCCCCTATCCCCTAGCCTGCTACAGTTAGGACATACACCTCCTAACACCATATCCCCTATCCCCTAGCCTGCTACAGTTAGGACATACACCTCCTAACACCATATCCCATAGCCTGCTACAGTTAGGACATACACCTCCTAACACCATATCCCCTATCCCCTAGCCTGCTACAGTTAGGACATACACCTCCTAACACCATATCCCCTATCCCCTAGCCTGCTACAGTTAGGACATACACCTCCTAACACCATATCCCCTATCCCCTAGCCTGCTACAGTTAGGACATACACCTCCTAACACCATATCCCTATCCCCTAGCCTGCTACAGTTAGGACATACACCTCCTAACACCATATCCCCTATCCCCTAGCCTGCTACAGTTAGGACATACACCTCCTAACACCATATCCCATAGCCTGCTACAGTTAGGACATACACCTCCTAACACCATATTCCCTATCCCCTAGCCAGCTACAGTTAGGACATACACCTCCTAACACCATATCCCCTAGCCTGCTACAGTTAGGACATACACCTCCTAACACCATATCCCCTATCCCCTAGCCTGCTACAGTTAGGACATACATCTCCTAACACCATATCCCCTAGCCTGCTACAGTTAGGACATACACCTCCTAACACCATATCCCCTATCCCATAGCCTGCTACAGTTAGGACATACACCTCCTAACACCATATCCCCTATCCCCTGTACTGCTACAGTTAGGACATACATCTCCTAAAAGCCATATCCCCTATCCCCTAGCCTGCTACAGTTAGGACATACACCTCCTAACACCATATCCCCTATCCCCTAGCCTGCTACAGTTAGGACATACACCTCCTAACACCATATCCCCTATCCCCTAGCCTGCTACAGTTAGGACATACACCTCCTAACACCATATCCCCTATCCCCTAGCCTGCTACAGTTAGGACATACATCTCCTAAAAGCCATATCCCCTGTACTGCTACAGTTAGGACATACACCTCCTAACACCGGACATATCCCCTATTTCTTAGCCTGCTACAGGAACATCTCTGGAGATACCTGAAAATAGCTGTGCAGCAACACTCCACACCCAACCTGACAGAACTTGAGACTATCTGCAAAAGAAGAATGGAAGAAACTCCCCAAATTCAGGTGTGCCAAACTTGTAGCGTCATACCCAAGAACACTCAAGGCTGTAATTGCTGTCAGAGGTGATTCAACAAAGTACTGTTTAAAGGGTGAATACTTGTAAATGTGATATTTTTGGGGAGGGGGGGGTTCTCATAAAGTATCTAAAATATCTAAAGAAAATAGTGTATCTTTGTCATTATGGGGTATTGTGATGTCATTAAGGGGTATTGTGATGTCATTATGGGGTATTGTGATGTCATTATGGGGTATTGTGTCTAGACTGATGAGGGAAAAAAACTATTTCATCAATTTTAGAATAAGGCTGTAAATCTAACAAATTGTTGAAAAAGTCAAGGGGTCTGAATACTTTCCGAAGACACTGTATCTCTGCTTCTAACCTACCAGAATCAAAAGCCATGGAGAAAACGTCCTGATTCTGTCCAATTGGAGTGCAGAGCCACATACATATCACTGCTTCTTCCCTATCAGAGCTCAGGTCCACAGGGTATGTCTCTTCTGCCTGCCACACACTCTTGGCTAGCGGAGGAGAGGAGAGGCCAAAGACATTCTGGCCAGCACAGCCACTCACCTTTAATCAGGGATAAGGAGCCTAGAGGAGGGTCTGGACAGAGATCAGAGATAACATTCACACACACACGCACGCACACACAGAAAAATACACGACAAGAGACTTTTCGGACTCTAATGGGCTGTAGAAGCCACTACATGTCCATGCTAGAAAGGACATTATCATGTGGTAGTGCTTGGTCTAGGGAGGGATCCATTTAGGACTCTAGTACAATAGTCAAGTTGGAAGGACAGGCAGTGACTTAGGGAGATGAATGCATTGTTTCAGGTTCAGAAAACTGGTCACTGAGCTTTGTAGCTCATCTCCAAATACACAGTAAACTCCAATTCCTCCATTCATAAGAAGGCAAATAGTTGTTTTCGAGCCGACCGGAGTCTGATGAGACAGTTTTACTGATGGCCAGAGCTATTGTTTGTATGTCTTTGTAGCGATACATGTTTCTGCTTTAAGCCTGCCAGACGTAGCCTGTCAAAGTCAGATGTAGCCTGTCAAAGCCAGACGCAGCCTGTAAAGCCAGACGTAGCCTGTCATAGCCAGACGTAACCTGTCATAGCCAGACGTAGCCTGTCATAGCCAGACGTAGCCTGTCATAGCCAGACGTAGCCTGTAAAAGCCAGACGTAGCCTGTCATAGCCAGACGTAGCCTGTCATAGCCAGACGTAGCCTGTCAAAGCCAGACGTAGCCTGTCATAGCCAGACGTAGCCTGTAAACCCTGACGTAGCCTGTCATAGCCAGACGTAGCCTGTAAAGCCAGACGTAGCCTGTAAAAGCCAGACGTAGCCTGTCATAGCCAGACGTAGCCTGTTATAACCAGACGTAGCCTGTCAGATGTAGCCCCCCCACAACAATACTCTAGATATAAAATTTAAAAAACTTAGACTGAGGCCTTTGAGGGTGGTGGGGATCACACCGTGTCAGTGGTTGTTGCTAATTTCCCTGTCTCTAACGACACTGTGTCATTGGGTGTGAAGGAACACCAAACAGAACAGAACACAGCTTTAAAATGACCTCCATCCAGGGGAGGGTGCTGGAGGAGGGAGGGAGAGAGGAGAAGACGGGGGAAAAAACGACAAAACCAAACCCAGCAAGGAACTGCACAAAAGAAGGGGAGAGAAGGTGAAGGCGAGGACAGACGCAGTAACAACCGAAACACTCTTCGTAAAAGACGGTTTTGTCCTGTCTCCACAATAGACCTCTCTTATCACCCACCAAGTATGACAAGGTAATGAACGTGACTAGTGGTCAGTGTCACTGAGGACCAGACTGATTCCTCTGATTCCTCTACTCTCTCTCTCGCTCTCTCTCTCTCTCTCTCACACACACACACACACACACACACAGCATGTTTTACCACTCAAACACATACACACTTTGTTAAGATTCAGCCAGGAATTTAGTGCAGTTGTGTCTCAGTCTGTCTGCTTAGTGCAGGGCTTGGCTTGGCTTGGCTTGGACACACACACACACACACACACACACACACACACACACACGGTCAGCTGATTGACAGACACTCAGTTTTCCAACGGCTGTATCAGGTTCCCAAATCACATTAGTGGTTAGAACAGGGACAATAAGGCACCCATCCCCTCTCAGACCGTCAGGATTGGAAAGACTATAATTCTCATGATATTCGTCTCACTGTAATTATATTAACATCAAATCAGTGTGAATTTCTCATTTTGATGATTTACTGTTCCAAACACATGCACTCTCAAAAAGTGATGTACGGAATTGGGAATCGATGGGAATCTAAATGAATTCTACAACGAGCAAGGTAGAGCTGGTGGATGGAGAGCAAGCTTTTACATCTGTATATTTGGGGCGGCAGGGTAGCCTAGTGGTTGGAGTAGTAACCGAAAGGTTGGAAGATCAAATCACTGAGCAGACAAGGTAAAAATCGGTTGTTCTGCCCCGGAACACGGCAGTTAACCCACTGTTCCTAGGCCGTCATTGAAAATAAGAATTTGTTCTTATTAACTGACTAGCCTAATAAGTAAAAACCCTACACACTGAGTCCAAGATAGTAAAAACCCTACACACTGAGTCCAAGTTAGTAAAAACCCTACACACTGAGTCCAAGTTAGTAAAAACCCTACACACTGAGTCCAAGTTGGTAAAAACCCTACACACTAAGTCCAAGTTAGTAAAAACCCTACACACTAAGTCCAAGTTAGTAAAAACCCTACACACTGAGTCCAAGTTGGTAAAAACCCTACACACTGAGTCCAAGTTAGTAAAAACCCTACACACTGAGTCCAAGTAAGTAAAAACCCTACACACTGAGTCCAAGTTAGTAAAAACCCTACACACTGAGTCCAAGTTAGTAAAAACCCTACACACTGAGTCCAAGTTGGTAAAAACCCTACACACTGAGTCCAAGTTGGTAAAAACCCTGCACACTGAGTCCAAGTTGGTAAAAACCCTACACACTGAGTCCAAGTTAGTAAAAACCCTACACACTGAGTCCAAGTTGGTAAAAACCCTACACACTGAGTCCAAGTTAGTAAAAACCCTACACACTGAGTCCAAGTTAGTAAAAACCCTACACACTGAGTCCAAGTTAGTAAAAACCCTACACACTAAGTCCAAGTTAGTAAAAACCCTACACACTGAGTCCAAGTTGGTAAAAACCCTACACACTGAGTCCAAGTTGGTAAAAACTCTACACACTGAGTCCAAGTTAGTAAAAACCCTACACACTGAGTCCAAGTTGGTAAAAATCCTACACACTGAGTCCAAGTTAGTAAAAACCCTACACACTGAGTCCAAGTTAGTAAAAACCCTACACACTGAGTCCAAGTTAGTAAAAACCCTACACACTGAGTCCAAGTTAGTAAAAACCCTACACACTAAGTCCAAGTTAGTAAAAACCCTACACACTGAGTCCAAGTTAGTAAAAACCCTACACACTGAGTCCAAGTTAGTAAAAACCCTACACACTGAGTCCAAGTTGGTAAAAACCCTACACACTGAGTCCAAGTTGGTAAAAACCCTGCACACTGAGTCCAAGTTGGTAAAAACCCTACACACTAAGTCCAAGTTAGTAAAAACCCTACACACTGAGTCCAAGTTAGTAAAAACCCTACACACTGAGTCCAAGTTAGTAAAAACCCTACACACTGAGTCCAAGTTAGTAAAAACCCTACACACTGAGTCCAAGTTGGTAAAGACCCCACACACTGAGTCCAAGTTAGTAAAAACCCTACACACTGAGTCCAAGTTAGTAAAAACCCTACACACTGAGTCCAAGTTAGTAAAAACCCTACACACTGAGTCCAAGTTAGTAAAAACCCTACACACTGAGTCCAAGTTAGTAAAAACCCTACACACTAAGTCCAAGTTAGTAAAAACCCTACACACTGAGTCCAAGTTAGTAAAAACCCTACACACTGAGTCCAAGTTAGTAAAAACCCTACACACTGAGTCCAAGTTAGTAAAAACCCTACACACTGAGTCCAAGTTAGTAAAAACCCTACACACTGAGTCCAAGTTGGTAAAGACCCCACACACTGAGTCCAAGTTAGTAAAAACCCTACACACTGAGTCCAAGTTGGTAAAAACCCTACACACTAAGTCCAAGTTAGTAAAAACCCTACACAACCCCAGAGATTTGGATCATATACTGAAGAACCATGTCCTTAGTAACTAAACGTTCTAACTGTAAAGTACCATATATTTACTGTAGCCTACATATATTATGATGATTTGAATAATGGCACCTGCTAAAGGTAAATTACCATATTATCATTAGTTGGCTGAAACCTGGTAATTACTGTCTATAACACATACGGCAGAACAGAAAACCCATGGTACAATGTCTTTTGGCCTACCAGGGTCTTCCTCAGGCAGCGTTGCCATGGTGCCAGTCAATCAGGGGACAGGGATGTGGTGGTTGTCCTGGGCAACCAGATAGATGGCGGGCGAAAGAGGGGCAGAATGTCCTCAGACAGACAGTGATTCAGGCGGTGACCAAACACACACACCACACACACACACACACACACACACACAGGTTGAGCAAACAACCAGAGTTGGAACAACACACAGAGCCAGTGTGCTGCTCCATTAATACCCTTCTGCGCAAACACACACACACACCACACACACACACGCAAACACACACAAACACACACACCCAACACACACACACACACCATCTTCTGCCCGGGAACACATGCAGGTAGACAGAGATATACTTCTGCATTCAGATACAAGTCACTCATCCCATCTCTCTCTTCTGCCCAAATCTGACGATTTCTCTAGCTATTTTAAAGTTTCAAACAACATTACACACATCATCTTCAGTTCACTTTGCTTATTACAATACACCACAACTGCAATGTAACAATTACACGACTATAACACAGCTATAACACAACTAACTACATCAACAGTGTTTATACAGTAGCTTTACTAACACTGAGTGGTACCGTAGGTCAAATGAAAAGTAGCTGTCTGATATACTGTAGATACAACAGTCTTCTGACGACTTCTAATATAAATGTAGCCTTGTGATTACAGAACAGAATATAGACAGATCATACATCTCTGTCATACAAACATAGTTTCATTTCTATCTGCAATATGTTGTGACTTGAATAAGCGCCATGCAGCGCTATAGGTAAATGTACTACACCGGAGTTATTGCCAGGCCAATACAGTGAAGATAACCGTGCACATTGTGTGTAGTATATATTGAGGCATAAGGTTTCGGTACTGTACACACAGTAGCCCTCAATTATCGAAACGAACATGCACAATTTCACGCTCTTTTCTACAATCGTTTGGTAAGTGAGAGACAATGTCTCTTCAACGATTCTACTTGAGCCTCTTAGACTCCTGTGACAAGATGTTAGCCTACTTCAGGAATGTGTTCTATTGTCAGGTAAGCTAATGACCACACATAACCCTATCTGCTCTTGTAAGATGCTCTGGATAAGAATGTCTGCAAAAGGACTTCAATGTAAATGAGAATAACAAAGCCCTGTGCTCCAACCCAGTGTCCCTTGTCTAAATATAAACCGTTACTTTAATAACAAAGCCCTGTGCTCCAACCCAGTGTCCCTTGTCTAAATATAAACCGTTACTTTAATAACAAAGCCCTGTGCTCCAACCCAGTGTCCCTTGTCTAAATATAAACCGTTACTTTAATAACAAAGCCCTGTGCTCCAACCCAGTGTCCCTTGTCTAAATATAAACCGTTACTTTAATAACAAAGCCCTGTGCTCCAGCCCAGTGTCCCATGTCTAAATATAAACCGTTACTTTAATAACAAAGCCCTGTGCTCCAACCCAGTGTCCCATGTCTAAATATAAACCGTTACTTTAATAACAAAGCCCTGTGCTCCAACCCAGTGTCCCTTGTCTAAATATAAACCGTTACTTTAATAACAAAGCCCTGTGCTCCAGCCCAGTGTCCCATGTCTAAATATAAACCGTTACTTTAATAACAAAGCCCTGTGCTCCAGCCCAGTGTCCCATGTCTTAATATAAACCGTTACTTTAATAACAAAGCCCTGTGCTCCAGCCCAGTGTCCCATGTCTAAATATAAACCGTTACTTTAATAACAAAGCCCTGTGCTCCAGCCCAGTGTCCCATGTCTAAATATAAACCGTTACTTTAATAACAAAGCCCTGTGCTCCAGCCCAGTGTCCCATGTCTAAATATAAACCGTTACTTTAATAACAAAGCCCTGTGCTCCAGCCCAGTGTCCCATGTCTTAATATAAACCGTTACTTTAATAACAAAGCCCTGTGCTCCAGCCCAGTGTCCCATGTCTAAATATAAACCGTTACTTTAATAACAAAGCCCTGTGCTCCAGCCCAGTGTCCCATGTCTAAATATAAACCGTTACTTTAATAACAAAGCCCTGTGCTCCAGCCCAGTGTCCCATGTCTAAATATAAACCGTTACTTTAATAACAAAGCCCTGTGCTCCAACCCAGTGTCCCATGTCTAAATATAAACCGTTACTTTAATAACAAAGCCCTGTGCTCCAACCCAGTGTCCCATGTCTAAATATAAACCGTTACTTTAATAACAAAGCCCTGTGCTCCAACCCAGTGTCCCATGTCTAAATATAAACCGTTACTTTAATAACAAAGCCCTGTGCTCCAGCCCAGTGTCCCATGTCTAAATATAAACCGTTACTTTAATAACAAAGCCCTGTGCTCCAGCCCAGTGTCCCATGTCTAAATATAAACCGTTACTTTAATAACAAAGCCCTGTGCTCCAACCCAGTGTCCCATGTCTAAATATAAACCGTTACTTTAATAACAAAGCCCTGTGCTCCAACCCAGTGTCCCATGTCTAAATATAAACCGTTACTTTAATAACAAAGGCAGGGTGGAGTGGACATGTCAATAATTAAGTGTCTATTTTCTGATGGGAGAAGAGAGACTCATATATAGTGTGTCTGTGTAAAGTGAATGTATGTCAGTCTGTCAGGTGGAACTCCACCATCCTCTATGCTGTAGCTTAGTTTTGGTTATCATACAGTTTCAGTTTCAGTTGTTTCACGGAAAAAGTTCAACTTAATACACTGAAAACAAATCTCCATAATTTGAAAGTAAAAGTGTACTAAGTTCGGCTATAATAGGCAGGCTAGGCTATAATAGCGCTCCAACTGTCTCAAAACAAAACGGCTACCTGTAGATCAAACAACAATGCGGGATGCTTTCCACAGCTCACAATGCTTTCCAAAGTTTATTTTCGATAGGTGTTCTATTCTATTCTATTCTATGGTCAAATGTTACATAAAATGACTGAATATGTGACATTCAGAATCATGCGTGCTGGTTGTCAAAGTCAAACTGTGTTATCAGTTGATATTGCCTTCCATGAAAGCAACATGGACTAGGCTACCGATACAACACCACAAGACAGACGCACGATAGCGCACACTGCAAAATAATGTAGCCTATGCCTCCAAAATATGAATCAAGTCGAGACTGGCACCAGACATATAAACATACGTGTCTTTTCTTACCTTGCTTCTGAGCTGTCCGGAGGTCGACACTTTCCGAATGAGTTTCTGCGGGCCTTCTTGTTCTCCCTCGCTGTCTGACGACTCATCCACGGCCCCAGAACCCCCGACAGCCCCGACCACATGGGCATGGATCCCTGCTGTTGATTGGCCTTTCTCCGGCTCCTGTTGGGAGAAAGGATAAGACCAGTCGGAGTTAGTCTTCACCCGGTCAGCCGCTCCCTTCCTCTCCGGGATGCGAGAGCTGGACAGCGGTTGAAAAGCGGCTTTCCTCGCGGTCATCTCCTCCCGCTTCTCAAACCTATAACTGGCGCTATAAGAACCGAGATCTATCCAAGAACATACGTCCGCGGCTGAGCTCATGGGGATGTAGCATGTCTCGGTGCTGTGGGGTTTACTAGGGTAAAGCTTGCTTCAGGATGTGTTTATGGTTCCAGCCTACATGCTCAGATCAGACTGAGGCTAAAGACCGCCTAGGCTCAGTAGGCTGCCCTCCTTACACACAGCTACAGACGCACCACCAGCCAACAACCAGTGGACATCGCCATGGAAGGCCCTAGTGGCCGCAACAGAAGCAGTCCAGCGGGTAGCCTACTGTAACTGTAACCGATTGAAAAGCCCACTCAAAAATATGAGCAAAATGAACAGCCAAACTACTCGGACAATGTAACTATTTATTTTAGCCTATACCAGGAACACAGTGATATATAAATTGCCTATTTTCCAAATTGTGACCAAGTATAATGACATGGATGTTATATTAAGTCTAAAAAGGCATGTGCGATAAAGAAAACAATATTTCCAACACAACACTATTTCACGTTTATAAACAGGCCTATAAACATATTGTCAACCACTATCGAGTCTGAAGCGAAGATGACACAGAGTCGCCGTTACGGGGCTGGGAGGGTATTTCTTTCAAACTGGAAAATGTAACCTACGGGTTACATTGCAATGGTTTTGCGATTGTAGAGAAACCATCCCATTGCTCAGGCTAAATGACACTGGATACTTTGCGAAAATGTAACAAGAGAAGCCATGCATAGTCTCACGAAATGTGTGACTTAAAAACAAAATACATAGAAAAGGCCATTCGTATCGAAAGAGTCTGATTTATTATTAAATCGTATATAATGCTGTATCTTAAGGCTACATGGGTTAAATGTGAACATACAATTAACTACTTGAATAGCAACTTCCCAGCCTCACACATAGACAGCTAACTAGCCGAATGAGATACATTTCCGTGTTTCTAAAGATTCACTTTGTTAATCATCAATCTGACTGTTCTATAGTTTAATATATATATTTTTTTTACAGCAAATTACAATTGGGGTTGATCTTCCGAAAATCAAAGGAATTCAGTTCTCCCCAAAAATGACTGATCGGAATGGTGACGAGAAAATATTTAGAAAGTATTCTAAATTGGGATAAAAACGTCAATCGTTTTCTATTTTTCTCTTTAGTCTCCTAACCAAAATGAAATATCTATATCCACTATAATATTTCACTAGAAATCCTTAGTTATTTTAAATAAACTACCGACCAGTTCCTCCCACGCAGGGCTGCGAGTAAAACGGTAGACCTCTTCCATAGTCCCGCTCAGTCCGCTCCCGGAAACCAGTCTAGGAATCGGCTAAGATTCTGTCTGGTAGGTTAGCCTACCGTAAAACTGGTTTGAGGTCCGGAATCAGAGGCTATAATTCCGTGTTGCCTACTACTCCACTCGACCATCTCTCCAATCATCTTTCTGCCTTTTCCCTCGCTATTCGTTCAAGGGCTGAGCCTCGTCGCCACGTGATAAATGTCAAACCGGTAAAGTATATGGCACCGGGGCCAACGACGGAGGGAGAATTCAGCTGGTGTTAATGCTCATGACCCCATATGATTCGAATAGGCCTACACTGCCTTAATCAAATTTTGGCTGAATTTGATCCACTCTCTCACAAATTACGAATGCAATGACTATGGATAGGCTACACACAGTCGTTTCATATAGACATTTCCCACAGAGGGTAGAAACATAGTCTTTGACTCGGCTATATGTTGAAATGTCTCTAGACAGATGACATTAATGAAGCATAGCAGGATTCATGATTGAAGTCTTGATCAGATAACTGGACAATCTTCCCTTTGACAAACATAGCCTAAATTAATTCAGAAGCATAAATACCTCAACCAATAATATACGTTGACAAGACAATTCCGTGGAATAGGCTATAGGCTATATCAGCTGAAAAATATGAAATCAGTTTATCTAGGGGACAGATTCCCCCCCCCACCCCACCCAAAGTAAAAAAATAAAAAAAATCACATGACCCTTCAACTGTGAGAGACAGGATCTAAAAAATCCAAAAAAATCACATGATGATTTTTAAGTAATTAATTTGCATTTTAATGCATGCAATAAGTATTTGATCACCTACCAACCAGTTAGAATTCCGGCTCTCACAGACCTGTTAGTTTTTCTTTAAGAAGTCCACCTGTTCTCCACTCATTACCTGTATTAACTGCACCTGTTTGAACTCGTTACCTGTATAAAAGACACCTGTCCACACACTCAATCAAACAGACTCCAACCTCTCCACAATGGCCAAGACCAGACAGCTGTGTAAGGACATCAGGGATAAAATTGTAGACCTGCACAAGGCTGGGATGGGCTATAAGACAATAGGCAAGCAGCTTGGTGAGAAGGCAACAACTGTTGGTGCAATTATTAGAAAATGGAAAAAGTTCAAGATGACGGTCAATCACCCTCGGTCTGGGGCTCCATGCAAGACCTCACCTTGTGGGGCATCAATGATCATGAGGAAGGTGAGGGATCAGCTCATAACTGCACGACAGGACCTGGTCAATGACCTGAATAAAACCATTAGTAACACACTACGCTGTCATGGATTAAAATCCTGCAGCGCACGCAAGGTCCCCCTACTCAAGCCAGCGCATGTCCAGGCCCGTCTGAAGTTTGCCAATGACCATCTGGATGATCCAGAGGAGGAATGGGAGAAAGTCATGTGGTCTGATGAGACAAAAATAGAGCTTTTTGTCTAAACTCCACTCACCGTGTTTGGAGGAAGAAGGATGAATGCAACCCCAAGAACATCATCCCAACCGTGAAGCATGGAGGTGGAAACATCATTCTTTGGGGATGCTTTTCTGCAAAGGGGACAGGACAACTGCACCGTATTGAGGGGAGGATGGATGGGGCCATGTATCACGAGATCTTGGCCAACAACCTCCTTCCCTCAGTAAGAGCATTGAAGATTTTTATTTTATTTTATTTTTTTTAATTTTATTTCACCTTTATTTAACCAGGTAGGCTAGTTGAGAACAAGTTCTCATTTGCAACTGCGACCTGGCCAAGATAAAGCATAGCAGTGTGAACAGACAACACAGAGTTACACATGGAGTAAGCAATTAACAAGTCAATAACACAGTAGAAAAAAAAATGGGCAGTCTATATACAATGTGTGCAAAAGGCATGAGGAGGTAGGCGAATAATACAATTTTGCAGATTAACACTGGGGTGATAAATGATCAGATGGTCATGTACAGGTAGAGATATTGGTGTGCAAAAGAGCAGAAAAGTAAATAAATAAATAAAAAAAACAGTATAAAAACAGTATGGGGATGAGGTAGGTGAAAATGGGTGGGCTATTTACCAATAGACTATGTACAGCTGCAGCGATCGGTTAGCTGCTCGGATAGCTGATGTTTGAAGTTGGTGAGGGAGATAAAAGTCTCCAACTTCAGCGATTTTGCAGTTCGTTCCAGTCACAGGCAGCAGAGTACTGGAACGAAAGGCGGCCAAATGAGGTGTTGGCTTTAGGGATGATCAGTGAGATACACCTGCTGGAGCGTGTGCTACGGATGGGTGTTGCCATCGTGACCAGTGAACTGAGATAAGGCGGAGCTTTACCTAGCATGGACTTGTAGATGACCTGGAGCCAGTGGGTCTGGCGACGAATATGTAGCGAGGGCCAGCCGACTAGAGCATACAAGTCGCAGTGGTGGGTGGTATAAGGTGCTTTGGTGACAAAACGGATGGCACTATGATAGACTGCATCCAGTTTGCTGAGTAGAGTGTTGGAAGCCATTTTGTAGATGACATCGCCGAAATCGAGGATCGGTAGGATAGTCAGTTTTACTAGGGTAAGCTTGGCGGCGTGAGTGAAGGAGGCTTTGTTGCGGAATAGAAAGCCGACTCTTGATTTGATTTTCGATTGGAGATGTTTGATGTGAGTCTGGAAGGAGAGTTTGCAGTCTAGCCAGACACCTAGGTACTTATAGATGTCCACATATTCAAGGTCGGAACCATCCAGGGTGGTGATGCTAGTCGGGCATGCGGGTGCAGGCAGCGATCGGTTGAAAAGCATGCATTTGGTTTTACTCGCGTTTAAGAGCAGTTGGAGGCCACGGAAGGAGTGCTGTATGGCATTGAAGCTCGTTTGGAGGTTAGATAGCACAGTGTCCAATGACGGGCCGAAAGTATATAGAATGGTGTCGTCTGCGTAGAGGTGGATCAGGGAATCGCCCGCAGCAAGAGCAACATCATTGATATATACAGAGAAAAGAGTCGGCCCGAGAATTGAACCCTGTGGCACCCCATAGAGACTGCCAGAGGACCGGACAGCATGCCCTCCGATTTGACACACTGAACTCTGTCTGCAAAGTAATTGGTGAACCAGGCAAGGCAGTCATCCGAGAAACCGAGGCTATTGAGTCTGCCGATAAGAATATGGTGATTGACAGAGTCGAAAGCCTTGGCGAGGTCGATGAAGACGGCTGCACAGTACTGTCTTTTATCGATGGCGGTTATGATATCGTTTAGTACCTTGAGCGTGGCTGAGGTGCACCCGTGACCGGCTCGGAAACCAGATTGCACAGCGGAGAAGGTACGGTGGGATTCGAGATGGTCAGTGACCTGTTTGTTGACTTGGCTTTCGAAGACCTTAGATAGGCAGGGCAGGATGGATATAGGTCTATAGCAGTTTGGGTCCAGGGTGTCTCCCCCTTTGAAGAGGGGGATGACTGCGGCAGCTTTCAATCCTTGGGGATCTCAGACGATATGAAAGAGAGGTTGAACAGGCTGGTAATAGGGGTTGCGACAATGGCGGCAGATAGTTTCAGAAATAGAGGGTCCAGATTGTCAAGCCCAGCTGATTTGTACGGGTCTAGGTTTTGCAGCTCTTTCAGAACATCTGCTATCTGGATTTGGGTAAAGGAGAACCTGGAGAGGCTTGGGCGAGGAGCTGCGGGGGGCGGAGCTGTTGGCCGAGGTTGGAGTAGCCAGGCGGAAGGCATGGCCAGCCGTTGAGAAGTGCTTATTGAAGCTTTCGATAATCGTGGATTTATCGGTGGAGACCGTGTTACCTAGCCTCAGTGCAGTGGGCAGCTGGGAGGAGGTACTCTTGTTCTCCATGGACTTCACAGTGTCCCAGAACTTTTTGGAGTTGGAGCTACAGGATGCAAACTTCTGCCTGAAGAAGCTGGCCTTAGCTTTCCTGACTGACTGCGTGTATTGGTTCCTGACTTCCCTGAACAGTTGCATATCACGGGGGCTATTCGATGCTATTGCAGTCCGCCACAGGATGTTTTTGTGCTGGTCGAGGGCAGTCAGGTCTGGAGTGAACCAAGGGCTGTATCTGTTCTTGGTTCTGCATTTTTTGAACGGTGGGTCGTGGCTGTGTCTTCCAGCATGACAACGACCCGAAACACACAGCCAGGGCAACTATGGAGTGGCTCCGTAAGAAGCATCTCAAGGTCCTGGAGTGGCCTAGCCAGTCTCCAGACCTGAACCCAATAGAAAATCTTTGGAGGGAGCTGAAAGTCCGTATTGCCCAGCGACAGTCCCAAAACCTGAAGGATCTGGAGAAGGTTTGTATGGAGGAGTGGGCCAAAATCCCTGCTGCAGTGTGTGCAAACCTGGTCAAGAACTACAGGAAACGTATGATCTCTGTAATTGCAAACAAAGGTGTCTATACCAAATATTAAGTTCTGCTTTTCTGATGTATCAAATACTTATTGCATGCAATAAAATGCAAATTCATTACTTAAAAATCATACAATGTGATTTTCTGGATTTTTGTCTTAGATTCCATCTCTCACAGTTGACGTGTACCTATGATAAAAATTACAGACCTCTACCGGGGCGGCAGGGTAGCCTAGTGGTTAGAGCGTTGGACTAGTAACCAGAAAGGTTGCAAGTTCATATCCCCAAGCTGACAAGGTACAAATCTGTCATTCTGCCCCTGAACAGGCAGTTAACCCACTGTTCCTAGGCTGTCATTGAAAATAAGAATTTGTTCTTAACTGACTTGCCTAGTTAGATAAAGGTAAATAATAATATGCTTTGTAAGTAGGAAAACCTGCAACATCAGAAGTGTATCAAATACTTGTTCTCCCCACTGTAAATAGAGACACAATACATAGATATGTGGTGGCAGGTAGCCAAGGGGTTAGAGCGTTAGACTAGTAACTGAGAGGTTGCAAGATTGAATCCCCATAGCTGACAAGGTAAACATCTTTCATTCTGCCCCTGAACAAGGCAATTAACCCACTGTTCCTAAGCTGTCATTGAAGATAATCATTTATTTTTAACTGACTTGCCTAGTTAAATAAAGGTTAAATAAAAAAATAGAGATGAAAATATGCTCAACCTCCAGATGAGTATGAGAGGGGAGTTTATGTACAATTCTTAAAAGCTTGTTTGGCTGGTAGCTTATTCTTTAGAAGTTTGGGGCTGCTGGTGAACCATGATATGCAGGCACAATCAAAGTAACACTGGACTAGGCCACTAGCCCAAGTCTTTAGGATGTCTATAGCTACACTACTTGGCCAAAAGTATGTGGACACGTGTGCAGAAATTTGATGAACTGACTTGTTGGAAAGGTGACACCCCATGACGTTGTCACTTTGAACGTCACTGAGCTCATTTACTGTCAATGTGTGCTTCATTTCATATGCCTGTCAGTAACAGGGGGTGGCTGAAAAAGCCAAATTCACTCATTTGAAATGGTTGTCCACATACTTTGGGCCATGCGGTGTAGGTTTCCATCCAATTAGTGACACATTTTCTTGTGAATAATCTCTAAATCTCCACAAAAACAATATGCCATTTCAGAGTTTCCTTCAGAATAATTTGGCGCCGGACAACATGACAGGGAAGATTTAAATTTAAATTTACCGGACATTTGAGAAATTTAATGGACATCCATTGTGCATTCAGATCCAACCTGGCACAGCCAGCACCATCAATAAACGAGGGATGTTGAGCCACATTTATGTGTCCTTAAAAACAATCTATTCCAAGTTACCAAAACACTATTCATTGTGTTTAGATGTGTACTGTAGCATATGCAAAACAGTCATAGCCTACTTTTAGGGAAGTAGCCCAAACGGGGTTATGCTGCTTTCCTCAACCAAGTTCCACTTCACGTTTCAGCTGTCAGAGATTTGAGCACTAAATGTATCAGGGCATTGCATTCAAAGGCCTGCAGTTTAGGTTTAGTTGTCCGCTGTTGTCCGCTTTGAACAATATATATATATATAATGCCTATATAAAGGAAGTGAAGCTTAGGCCTAACCCCAGAGAGATAGAGACATGCAGATGGCATGCTACGACAACAACATGCATTTCTCTATGTCAGATGGCTCCTGCGTCTGCTATACATATAAAGAGTGCATTCGGAAAGTATTGACCTTTTTCTAAATTTTGTTTACGTTACAACCTTATTCTAAAACGGATTAAATAAACATTGTCCTTATCAATCTACACACAATACCCCATAATGACAAACCAAAGAGAAAACAGGTTTTTAGACATTTTTGCAAATGTATATACCTTATTTACTGTAAATCAAAGCTGGGACCGAGAGACAGCTGTTTTTCAGAGAGACTGATAAACACCTTCTATCTCAAGGCCATCAGACTGTTAAATAGCCATCACCAGCACATTGGAGGCTGCTGCCCTATATACATAGACTCGAAATCACTGGGGACTTTAATAATTGGAACACTACATGTTTACATATTTTGCATTACTCATCTCATATGTATATATTGTATTCTATCCTATCCTATTCTACTGTAACTTTGTCTATGCCAATCTGACATTGCTCGTCCTAATATTTATGTACTCTTATTTTGATTATTTTACTTCAGATTGTGTGTATTGTTAGATATTACTTGTTAGATATTACTGCACTGCTGAAGCTAGAAATGCATTTTGCTACACCTGCAGTAACGTCTGCTAAACATGGGTAAGTGACAAGTCAAATTTGATTTGATTTGACAGCCCGCTTGGAGTTTGGCAAAACGCACCTAAAGGACTCTCAGACCGCGAGAAACAAGATTCTCTGGAATGATGAAGCCAAGATTTAACTCTTTAGCCTGAATGCCAAGCGTCCCCTACGGTGAAGCATGCTGGTGGCTGCATTATGCTGTGGGGATGTTCTTCAGTGGCAGGGACTGGGAGACTGGTCAGGATCGAGGGAAAGATGAACAGAGCAAAGTACAGAGAGATCCTTGATGAAGACCTGCTCCAGAGCGCTCAGTGCCTCAGGGGTACTGCACTGGGGTGAAGGTTCACATTCACCTTCCAACAGGACAATGACCCTAAGCACACAGCCAAGACAACGCAGGTGTCATGCATAGGTGTAATAGGTGGCAGGGAAGTCAGGCGCAGGAGAGTCAAATGGAGTGTAAAATGGAGTCTTTTAATAAAGTCCACGGAGTATGCTCCAAAACACTAAATGTAGATAAACAAACAGGGGTACGAGGACCCGACGCGCACCTGTACACCAACCACACTACACTGACAATAAAACAATCTCTGACAAAGACATGAGGGGAAACAGAGGGTTAAATACACAACAGGTAATGAAAGGGATTGAAAACAGGTGTGTGGGAAGACAAGACAAAACCAATGGAAAATGAAAAAAGGATCAATGATGGCTAGAAGACCGGTGACGTCGAACGCCGAGCACCGCCCGAACAAGGAGAGGCAACGACCTCGGTAGAAGTCGTGACAGCAGGAGTGGCTTCTGGATCCTGTATAAAAAGAGTCTGATCCCTGGGCCTGAGTGGATAGGTTCATTCCCCAATTATCTTTTCCCTTAAAGTTTCTTTAACTTTAAGTCAGTTGCACAAAACATTTTTCCACCTTAAATTATGTGAAGAATTTAAGGGTGCCCATGAGGTCCCTTAATTGCTTCATTCAGTATGGATATCAACGTAAACAGCATTTGTGGAAGTGTATGTTGCTTTCATCTACGCTGGTTACAACAAGAAAACATCAACCAGGTACGTAGCTAAACAATGGAAGGTGCACAACTTGTTTTTATTTTTATTTCACCTTTATTTAACCAGGTAGGCAAGTTGAGAACAAGTTCTCATTTACAATTGCGACCTGGTCAAGATAAAGAAAAGCAGTTCGACACATACAACAACACAGAGTTACACATGGAGTAAAACAAGCATGCAGTCAATAATACAGTAGAAAAATAAGTATATATATGATGTGAGCAAATGAGGTGAGATAAGGGAGGTAAAGGCAAAAAAAGGCCATGGTGGCAAAGTAAATACAATATAGCAAGTAAAACACTGGAATGGTAGATTTGCCTTGGAAGAAGGTGCAAAGTAGAAATAAAAATAATGGGGTGTAAAGGAGCAAAATAAATAAATAAATAAATACACTAGGGGAAGCGGTAGTTGTTTGGACTAAATTATAGATGGGCTATGTACAGGTGCAGTAATCTGTGAGTTGCTCTGACAGGTGATGCTTAAAGCTAGTGAGGGAGATAAGTGTTTCCAGTTTCAGAGATTTTTGTAGTTCGTTCCAGTCATTGGCAGGAGAGAACTGGAAGGAGATGCAGCCAAAGGAGGATTTGGTTTTGGGGGTGACCAGAGAGATATACCTGCTGGAGCGCGTGCTACAGGTGGGTGCTGCTATGGTGACCAGCGAGCTGAGATAAGGGGGGACTTTACCTAGCAGGGTCTTGTAGATGACCTGGAGCCAGTGGGTTTGGCGACGAGTATGAAGCGAGGGCCAGCCAACGAGTGCGTACAGGTCGCAGTGGTGGGTAGTATATGGGGCTTTGGTGACAAAACGGATGGCACTGTGATAGACTACATCCAATTAGTTGAGTAGGGTATTGGAGACTATTTTGTAAATGACATCGCCGAAGTCGAGGATCGGTAGGATGGTCAGTTTTAGGAGGGTATGTTTGGCAGGATGTGTGAAGGATGCTTTGTTGCGAAATAGGAAGCCAATTCTAGATTTAACTTTGGATTGGAGATGTTTGACGTGAGTCTGGAAGGAGAGTTTAGAGTCTAACCAGACACCTAGGTATTTGTAGTTGTCCACATATTCTAAGTCAGAACCGTCCAGAGTGGTGATGCTGGACGGGCGGGCAGGTGCAGGCAGCGATTGGTTGAAGAGCATGCATTCAGTTTTACTTGTATTTAAGAGCAGTTGGAGGCAACGGAAGGAGAGTTGTATGGCATTGAAGCTCGTCTGGAGGGTTGTTAGCACAGTGTCCAAAGAAGAGCCAGAAGTATACAGAATGGTGTCGTCTGCGTAGAGGTGGATCAGAGACTCACCAGCAGTAAGAGCGACATCATTGATGTATTCAGAGAAGAGAGTCGGCCCAAGAATTTAACCCTGTGGCATCCCCATAGAGACTGCCAGAGGCGCGGACAACATGCCCTCCGATTTGAAACACTGAACCTTATCAGAGAAGTAGTTGGTGAACCAGGCGATGCAATCTTTTGAGAAACCAAGGCTATCGAGTCTGCCGATGAGGATGTGGTGATTGACAGAGTCGAAAGCCTTGGCCAGTTCAATGAATACGGCTGCACAGTATTGTTTGTTATCGATGGCGGTTAAGATATAATTTAGGGCCTTGAGCGTGGCTGAGGTGCACCCATGACCAGCTCTGAAACCAGATTGCATAGCAGAGAAGGTGCCGTGGGATTCGGAATTGTCGGTAATCTGTTTGTTGACTTGGCTTTCGAAGACCTTCTCTTAGATCCATCTGTGAGAAATAGGGTGAAAAAGTTTGCAGGAAAATGTTTAAACAAGTATATGTATAGTAGGCTAGCCTAGGCCAAACTTAAAACTTAAGCATCAAAAATAGATGACTTCAAATAACTGCATATAATATTACGCCCAAGTAGGCAATGTCACCACAAGGTGAATAGCCTTCAACAATAGTATCTGTGGCCTGTAGCTTGGTCTCAGCACACTGCCCTACTTTTTCCCCCACACAGAAATTTGGTAAGAGAGCTGTTTAAACATGATACAATAGCTCCAACTTAACACTGGAAGATTTCAACAGTCAGGAAATTGATTGATGTTTTAAACATGAATATTATGGTAGTACTTGAAATGATGTGAACTGAGAGTCGGGAAGCAAGTTCAGGGAGTGAATGTTTTAATAAAATAAATGGAACATAATATGAAACACTAACAGCACACATGCATGGAACTGAAAGAGAAACAATGACGCCTGGGGAAGGAACCAAAGGAAGTGACATATATAGGGAAGGTAATCAGGGAAGTGATGGAGTCTAGGTGAGTCTGATGACGCGCAGGAGCGCGTAACGATGGTGACAGGTGTTCGCCATAACGAGCAGCCTGGTGACCTAGAGGCCAGAGAGGGAGCACACATGACTGTACCTATTATTTAAATTCTGCTGTGTGAATTTGTAAACGTTAAATCGATATCAAAATGCTAAGCATTTACACAGTTTCCACAAACTGAAAATATACCACACTCTTTGAGGAAAGAGTTCGCTTGCACCCACAAATTCAATGGACAGTAAAGATTTCTGATCTATTCTTACAATTTAAAAAAAAGGTCTGCCTTGCAGCTTGGAATTAGCCCAGGGACAGATCGAAATTTACTGGGCGAGAGGTGGTCCAAAACAAGGGAGGGCTGTCAAACGTTTTTTTTTTTTCTTTGAGGAGGGTTGTGGGTTTTTGGGGCGCACAGGGAGGGTTTTGTGTTTTGTCCTTGCTCGTATTTTCCATATAAACATTGGTTTGACTTTCTTTTGATATTAACCTAATAAAGATTACGAAACGTTTGTGAAGGTTTGTTATGGTGTGGCTATTATTTAGCCTTAGCTACAATGATACCTATGATATGAAGGCAGTGCGCACCGGCACTTCAACGGACTCCGACAGTTGAACTTGAGCTGAGGAAGACTGTTTCAGGTCTACCAGTTACTCCTATAATGTAACAATATATTGCATATCTTTATACAAAATATTCAGATTGAAAATGAACAAATTACCCTCCTTCTGTACGGTGCATTCGGAAAGTATTCAGAACCCTTGACTTTTTGTTACATTACAGCCATATTCTAAAAATTTATTAAAAGTTTTATTTTTACTTATTTTTCATGATAGCCAATTGGTAGTTTCAGTCTTGTCTCATTGCTGCAACTCCCGTATAGACTCGGGAGAGGCAAAAGTCCAAAACACGACCCTGCAGGGACGTGTTTCAGTCTCTAGTGACACCTCAAGCACGGCAATGAAGGGCCTTAGACCACTGCGCCACTCGGGAGGCCCCTAGATAACATTTTCCCTCATCAATCTACACACAATAAACCATCATGACAAATCAAAAACAGGTATTTAGAAAATGTTTGAAATTTAAAAAAACGAAATCTCGAAATATCACAATGTCACATTTTCAGACCCTTCACTCAGTACTTTGTTGAACCACCGTTGGCAGCGAAGCCTCGAGTGTTCTTGGGTATGTCGCTACAAGCTTGGCACACCTGTATTTGGGGAGCTTCTCCCATTCTTCTCTGCAGATCCTCTCAAGCTCTGTGAGGTTGGATGGGGAGCGTCGCTGCACAGCCATTTTCAGGTCTCTTCAGAGATGTCAGATTGCGTTTAAGTCCAGGTTCTGGCTGGGCCACTCAAGGACATTCAGAGATTTGTCCCGAAACCAGGGTTGTTGTCATGTTGGAAGGTGAATCTTTGCCCCAGTCTGAGGTCCTGAGCTCTCTGGAGCAGGTATTCGTCAAAGATCTCTCTGTAATTTGCTCCGTTCATCCCTCCCAGTCCCTGCCTCTGAAAAATATCCCCACAGCATGATGCTGCCACCACCATGCTACACCATAGGGATGGTGCCAGGTTTCCTCCAGATATGATGCTTGGCATTCATGACAAAGAGTCCAATCTTGGTTTCATCAGACCAGAGAATCTTGTTTCTAATGGTCTGAGTCTTTTATGTGCCTTTTGGCAAACTGTAGTGCCTTTTACTGAGGAGGGTCTTCCGTCTGGCCAATCTACCATAAAGGCCAGTTTAGTGGAGTCCTGCAGAGATGGTTGTCCTTCGAGAAGGTTCTCCCATCTCTACAGAGGAACTCTGGAGCTCTGTCAGAGTGACTATTATATACTTGATCACCTCCCTTCTCCCCCGATTGCTCAGTTTGGCCAGGCGGACAACTCTAGGGAAAAGTCTTGTTGGTTCCAAACTTCTTCCATTTAAGAATGATGGAAGCCACTGTGTTCTTGGGGACCTAATACTGCAGAAATGTTTTGGTACCCTTTCTCAGATCTGTGCCTCGACACTATCCTGTCTTGGAGCTCTACGGACAATTCTTTCGACCTCATGGCTTGTTTTTTTGCTCTGACATGCACTGTCAACTGTGGAACCTTATATAGACAGGTGTGTTCTTTTCCAAATCATTTCCAATCAATTGAATTTATCACATGTGAACTCCAATCAAGTTGGAGGAACATTTGAAGGATGAACAATGAAAACAGGATGCACCCGAGCTCAATTTCGAGTCTCGTAGCAGGGTCTACATACTTATTTTTTAAATATTTTTTTTATTTAACCTTTATTTAACCAGGCAAGTCAGTTAAGAACACATTCTTATTTTCAATGATGGCCTGTTAACTGCCTGTTCAGGGGCAGAACGACAGATTTGTACCTTGTCAGCTCGGGTGTTTGAACTCGCAACCTTCCGGTTACTAGTCCAACGCTCTAACCACTAGGCTACGCTGCCACCCCGGGAAGTAAATAAGGTATTTGTTTATGATTCTAAAGACCTGTTTTTGCTTTGTCATTATGGGTTATTGTGTGAAGATTGATAGAATAAGGCTGTAACGTAACAACATTTTGAAAAAGTCAACAGGACTGAATACGTTCATGTTTGTAACATGCTAAACTTCATTAAACAATTCATATTGGTTCTAATTTCTGTCCATTGTTGGTTACTTCACATACTACTTTTGAGTGGCCTCATTCACTGTATTGAACACAATGATTCTCCTCTGTGGGCAAGGTGGCACAAAGGATAGATCTCCTACCAGCTGAAAACACCCAGGAACCCATAGTGAGTGAGTGAGTGGTGAGTGAGTGAGTGGTGAGTGAGTGAGTGAGTGAGTGGTGAGTGAGTGAGTGGTGAGTGAGTGAGTGAGTGAGTGATTTAACTTTTGTTTGCTTGCACGTGTATGTTTGTGTGTGACAGTGTAGGAGACCCTGCCGCAAATTGTGGTCCAGTACCTGCATTGGATCGTGCAGAAGTGTCTGTTGGGTCAGGACGTGTTCCTCTTCGGATCCCCGGACCCCGCCAAGCAGAACCTGGTGAACACACACAGTGGTTAACCAACCTTAGTGCAAATTTCAACAGTAGAATTGCAGTACAGTTGTTATTACCATGTAATAAACTAGGAAGACCTATGTGATGACTAATTACTATTAGTACAAGTATACACTGTAAAGCTTTGTTTAGTGTTCTAAAGTTTTATGGAGTGTTCTAGAATTAGGAAATGTTCTAAAGTGTTATGGAGTGCTCTAGAATTAGGAAGTGTTCTAAAGTGTTATGGAGTGCTCTAGAATTTGGAAGTGTTCTAACGTGTTATGGAGTGTTCTAGAATTAGGAAGTGTTCTAAAGTGTTATGGAGTGCTCTAGAATTAGGAAGTGTTCTAAAGTGTTATGGAGTGTTCTAGAATTAAGAAGTGTTCTAAAGTGTTATGGAGTGCTCTAGAATAAGGAAGTGTTCTAAAGTGTTATGGAGTGCTCTAGAATTAGGAAGTGTTCTAACGTGTTATGGAGTGCTCTAGAATTAGTACGTGTTCTAAAGTGTTGTGGAGTGTTCTAGAATAAGGAAGTGTTTAAAAGTGTTATGGAGTGCTCTAGAATTAGTAAGTGTTCTAAAGTGTTATGGAGTGCTCTAGAATAAGGAAGTGTTCTAAAGTGTTATGGAGTGCTCTAGAATTAGGAAGTGTTCTAAAGTGTTATGGAGTGCTCTAGAATTAGGAAGTGTTCTAAAGTGTTATGGAGTGCTCTAGAATTAGGAAGTGTTCTAAAGTGTTATGGAGTGCTCTAGAATTAGGATGTTTTCTAAAGTGTTATGGAGTGTTCTAGAATTAGGAAGTGTTCTAAAGTGTTATGGAGTGTTCTAGAATTAGGAAGTGTTCTAAAGTGTTATGGAGTGTTCTAGAATTAGGAAGTGTTCTAAAGTGTTATGGAGTGCTCTAGAATAAGGAAGTGTTCTAAAGTGTTATGGAGTGTTCTAGAATAAGGAAGTGTTCTGAAGTGTTATGGAGTGCTCTAGAATTAGGAAGTGTTCTAAAGTGTTATGGAGTGTTCTAGAATTAGGAATTGTTC